>NW_026463610.1:0-76399 GCF_021730395.1 Mercenaria mercenaria
AGGCTTTACGAACATGGTCTTATGAAATACATAATTTTCGGCGCCCAATGTAAAAACAGTTTCCAAGGTACCAAGGCTTGATCTTGAATTATCTGTCATTGAAAATCAGAAGATACTTAAAAAAAGTTGAAAGGCATTTTTAATAAGATCAAGGGAAGAGAATTATGCATTTTAATTTTTATTTCTGTTTTATACTCTATTTGCAGTTAGTGTACAAAGTTTAAAGACATTCGGTCATTGGGAAAGACCAGGGCGTTGCGGTATCATTTTGTCATGTTCATAGTTAAGGACATTTACGACAGTCTCTATGCTGACATGGGACAGAAAAAAAAATGTTACAGAAAGAAATTCTTCTTTAAACATTTTGTTTTACTGACAGAGAATCAAATTAAAAACAGAAATTATAATAAAACAAACCATAGGAACTCAGCCTTGGTCATAAATAATCTGCCTTTGAAAGGAAAAACTACTGAAAATTCTACTTTCAAGGGCAGATAATTGAAAATCAACCTGGATACCTATGACTTTTGATACATATTTCCGTTTTAAATTTGATTCACAGTCAGTACATGAAGCTAAAAGAAATTCTGCGCGTAGAACAAATTTTGCCCTATATACATATAGGCAACTTACCCTTTAATTTTATTTGTTGGGTTTAATGTCGCACCGACACAATTTTAGGTCATATGGCGATTTTTACCCTTTAAGGACAGTATGCACAAACGTTAAATTCATGCTTTAAAGGGAATTCCTATAGTTTTTAGGCGCAGAAAGATGCGCAGCCGACACTTTCTATGGAAAACTGAACTGAAGTCAACATTTGTGGTTGTGTTTTCACATCGCATTTTAGTACAAAGACAGTGTTGTTCATATAATGTAAGATAATTGACTTAGTACTGATAAGACAATATCACCTTTCAGATTTTTTAGTATTCAATTATAGAAAGAATTAAGAATTTTTAAAACTTTTTTTAAAATCTTAGCAGACATACATTTAATCAATTAGGCCAGGTTTGCGCCATTTCCGTCCGAACAGGTGTTGTATTCTAGCCGTCTTCACATAAAATTTAGCCTGGTGACCTATACATTTTAGCCATTTTTATGCTCACAGTACAATTATCTATACACAAGAAAAACAGGAAAAAATTCTATGAAAGAGTTTTTTTTTTCAAAATTTAAAAATAAATATATTCTTCACTATGGGTATTTTTCATAGAAAAAAGTTCACAAAAGTAAATATGAAACATATTTTTTTTTCATTTGTACCCATTATGGTAAGGATAGAGTATTACAAATATGACTATTATATCAAATTAGTATATAATAAAATCTGTAAAAAGATAAAAAACGTATTGTGCTGTCTTGATGTATATTTTGGTTGGTGTTTATAAAAAGGCAGAAACTATGAAAATGTTGAAAAATCGCTGGCAGTTTCAGCAACAGTGGGTTTGTTCAAAACAATTTTTCACCAAAACAAACCTGGTGACTTATTGTTTTTATTTGTTCACTGTTTTCAGCACAAATTTTCCTATCATATATGTGAACTTAAAAAAATTCTATGAAAGGAAAAAAACACTATAGGAATTCTCTTTAAGCTACATTCGATACAGTGTGCACATGAACAGAATTCACGATATATGAATATAGAAATAAGTAGAATAATTTGGACTATTTCCTTCTGATGTAACATAACTGTATGTCCAAAGGCCTTTCCATTTGTTGACATATTTTGACACTGACAGGTCGAGCTCTGGAGTTGCTCTTATATGAATGACTGTAAGTCCAAGTTATATATTATTTTGCATTGAAATCAAAACAAGGTTGATACCATCAATCGTCTGTATTTCAAAACTTGGTTCCAAAGGAGTGTTCTGTCACGTTTATCATTATAGATACAGAATTATAAATCGACCAGAATGGGTAATTTGCAAGAGGGCAGAACAACTTTGCATAAAACATGTATGACCGTGAGGCTTAATCAGCTTGTCAGCGGTGAATGAAAATTGTCCTTAAGATTACTCAAATAACGTTAACTATCGTGTATTTATTCGTCTTTAGCTAGTTTTGGATAAATGAAAGCCACTATGCACTTTGGAAATAATGGTTTTAAATTAGATTTGTTAACCGGCGGAACCTGTGTTCAGTATGCATATTTGATATTCAGAAAAGAATGCATAATGGCTACCAACAGTACAGAAAATTAAATTTCAATATTTTATATTATTATATCTATATTTTGTATGAAAACGAAACGATGTCTGTCAGTAAACAAAAGAAAGGATACTTTAGCATAGCTGACAAGCGTCTAAATGAAGCATGGTTATGCACTAAAATATCAACAAATAATGTTGAATGACTGTAACATAATTTCACTAACTTTATTTAATAAATGGTATATTGATTAGAGGGAATGTTTCTCTCTAAAAGTATTAACTAACCTTAAAATAAATATTAAAACTTTTCAACTTTATTTCAGAAATTATAAAGTAATAGGAATAGAGAGCGTGGTGAACTACTACATAAACAATGAACTTGCACATTTCTTGGAGTAACAATCTGAAACTTGGTGCGCATTATTGCTAGCAAGGGTAGAAGTGCGTGACGCATTATTTGTACATTTCTGTTGTACATCCACGCGCGGCTCCACATTTCCTACAGAAATTGGTTGAAATACACTCAACAAAATTCCTAATCGTTCAGTTTATATTTGTATCACTATTTTGTCAATAATGCAGGTATTTACACGAAATGTCACATACCGACATTTGAATAGGTACTGCAGCTAATTATTAATTTATTTTTGGTGACTCATGGCCATAGTAACCGCATTAGGCGTTTTGCCTAATATTAGATATTTTGAACGTGCAGTGCATGTGCACCAACATGCACGTGTTTGTTTACAATTTTGGCATTACTGACGAAAGTCCAAGTAGAAAAACACATATTATGGTGAAATTGACACAAGAGCAATGGGATCGAGCTGTCGGCATGTTGCTAGCTGGAACACATTTACGGCACGTGTATTCTTGTTTTTACAATTTCAATAGAATTTTGATGTTATTTGTTTGTATCTGTTACTTTGATGGTTATTTCCATTTGTAACCTTATTTCCGTTTACAAGGACCTTCATCCGTTGGTTATCTACCATCCGCGCTCTTTTTTCGAAATTTAACCAAAGTACAATTCATTGAAATGACCGATTTTGAATTTTGTTGTATAATTCCGACAACCCGGGCGCGTTGCTCTTGTGTCATCTTAACGATGATATGTGTTTTTCTAGTAGGACTTTCGTCAGTAATGCCAAAAGTGTTCATTTTCACTTGCATATTGGTGCACATGCCATGCACATGCAAAATATGCTAAATTGGCTAAAACGCCTATAGCGGTTAATTTGGCGGTGAGTCGGTCAAAATTAAATCAATAATAAGCTGCAGTACCTATTTAAATGTCGGTATGTGAAATTTCGTGTAAATACTTTACATTATTAACAAAATAGTAATACAATAAAAACTGACCGATTAGGAACTTTGTTGAGTGTATGGTGAATGATCGCCAGTATGGGTAGCAGTGCGTAAAAGAATTACATTGATTTTGTTTTGATCCGCACGTCAACATTTCTTCGAGTAGTAATTATGAAATGAGCATTTTTGCCCGCAAGGATAAAATATGTGACAGATTTTTCATTAGACAATTTTTATGCGCATCCCATGCCCATAAATACGCCAATGGCTAGGTAGGGCGGTTTTTGTTACCTCTAGTTTATAGTTTACAGTTTCAAGAAATGGAGGCTATACTTACATCAATTAACTACCGCACAGAAAATTAATATTTCGTTTAAGATCCGTAAAGTAAAACGTTTAACCCATCAGATTCAAGGTCAACCTTCAATGGCGGTCATATGAATTTTCATAATATATCTAATGTGTAATTTTATACTGTTTCGTAAATGTATTTAAATTGAAATAAACGAACAAAATCAAAGAAACTGCCATAATTGTAGATGTTTAAATACATAAATATTGATAAACTGTGTTATAAAATGTCGAAAACTCCCAATCCTGTAACACAGTCATGCTATCCGTTTGTATGTACACATGTATAAATGTAAAATGATTATGCTTAATGTCTAAATAGACGCTTGCATAATAATAAATTGAACATAAAACTGTTTTAATCAAAATGAATTTTTCAAATAGGTTTTATTCATAATGATATTTGGGAAAACAGGGGTTTAACTTTTTTAACAGGAAAGAAATAACCATAAAGCAAACGTCTTAAATAAAAACAGCAACAAGAAATTTACTCTAGGTAGTAAATGACGCAACGCATCAAAACCCTACGTCGGGGTATCCGAAATGATATCAGTTTGAAAAATCTGTATTTGTGATAAAAAAATCTATTTTTTTAAGTCGAACAATACGGTTAATCTGAAACCGTAGTTACTGCGTTTATTGTTACAGTTTGTCTTGCTAAATACTTGTAATGTCGTGTCCTGTAACGGCTGTACTGTAACGACGTGAAAAATGTCCCTAAACACGTCGCGTTTTCCTACATTAAACAACGTTAACTAACATTAAACGTTTTAGGCAAATAAAACAACGAGAACACAAGCCTTTTTGTTTGATAGTATTAAAGGACGAGTCATACCGCAAACGCTTTCAAAAAATAAAACACATTGACCCCACGGAAAAAAAGTTAAAGGACAAAATGCTTCAGAGTAAATTAGGTGTATCGCATCATTTCTTATTTTAGTTTCGTGTGTGCTGTTGCGTTTATCATGTTCTTTGTTATGACATTGTCAGCTTACGCTATTTATAACATTTAAACATTGATAATTTTATATCATCTTATATGTATTTTTTTTAATAAAACGACTTTAAGTCTTTAAGTTAGACTTGTATTGAGGATCATGCACATGTTCTTTTGCAAGATAGAGTTGGGTTCCTGGTTTGTGCAATATTTATGCTGCAGAACCGGTGCATATTTCTTGATCAATATCTAATCACCTAGAAATAGTCTAATACCTTAGACCTTTAAGGCTCATTATGCCTTTATTCTATAAAATATGCAGCTATCTTGTTCTTGAAAGTTATTCAGTATATATATTCTGTAAAATATTCAAGTACCTTGGACCAGTCAGGCTCTTATTGTCTATTTACTTTAAAATACTGAAATAAGTTTTACCTCAAAGGCTCACAGTGCCTATAATATTATACAGCAAAATATTGAAATACAGTCGACATCGTACTTGCAACCTCCTTTATTAACCGATTATTTTTCTTTAATTAACGATCGATCAATATCCTTATTCAGAAAAATATTCAAATACATTGGACCAGTCAGGTTCTTATTGTCTGTTTACTATAAAATACTGAAGTAACCTATACAAATGTATTCAGAAAAATATTCGAGTCCTTTTGAAAATGTATGCATTTTTAAATACCCGCTTTTAAACGACAGATATGAGGTCTTGTAACTAAATGACTGTGGAATTATGTTCTATTGTCGAGTAAAAATGGGACAGAATTTATACGCTTAAAAAATGTGCTTCTGTAGTAGTGCAAATTTCTACATATAACAACATTTTTTTTTTGCGAATAGAACAAGTCAATGAAAGTACAGTGTGAAAAAGATATGGATATTCTTAAAGATATTAAAATATATAGTCTTTTAAATAAACATCTATGCTATGAATTTTCTCGATAAATAATTTGTTATGTTTTAGTTACGACCTTGTTGCACAAAGTTTATGACCAAATGTCCAAATTATTTGATGAAAATAATATAGATGGTATCGTTATTTTTATTTTTTTTTTTTTCATTACTTCAGTTGAATGCAAATATGTTCGTTGCTTCTTCTGAAAAGTTTTCAAAAAATGAATTACGTCCATGATGCACTTTCACATCGAATTATTTCTCAATACGCGACAGTATCACCCTCTAAGTACCAAAAATTACTTTTTGGTTGGGATAATTTAACGGATGAAGTCAACGCTGTACATTTTCGTCAAGTACATAATTATTTAAAGCAAATGAAACGATTCAGCAATGGCTTATATTTTGAGTCACGAGTAGCTGTCGTTTACAAGTGTTAAGGGGATAACAAGCACATATGTTTTACTACATTCCAACATTGTTGCATTGGTGCTTGAAAAGCGAACAAAACATATATTCCCTTTTTCTTTTGTTTAATTAAATTCAATATATAAATGCCTTAGATTATCTGTGTTTTTCCCCAAAGGTAAATATTAGTATCTAGTATCTATGGATCTTGAACACAACTCTGATTATTTTCTTACCTTACTTATTTCAGTATTTCTTTTACTATATAAACATGTCAATTTTCCCAATGTCTCCTATACTACATGTATAAAAGACGTCGACGTCTAAGCTTCATTACACTTGTGTATTTTCATTTTTATAAAATAGCTTTATTACACTCCCGCGACGGCAAACATGTGTAAAAAACAAATATTACTGTAAAATCCGAATTCAAAAAATTCCAAAGAACGCTGAATAACATTAAGATGCTGTGATTTAGGTGGGAAAGGCAACTGCTGCACGTTTCATAATACCCAGAAATTCTACGATTTCAATCGCAATAACGTAATAGTGACATCAACTTATTGAGATAATTAATGAATTCTTTACCATTTATTTAATTAACTCTTATTAAATAAACATTTTTTTTTCGAAAAATGGAATTAAGTCATAGCAGTAGTATAGGCGCCACTTTGGGGGTAAACAAACGGGCGCCATCTTGGATGACCTAGTTACTATAATTAGTAACTCATTAGCATAATTATAAGAATTCATAATAAGTGCGCGTGCGCGTTTTGAATTCTAATGACGTATTTATGAAAATGCTTAGGAATGTCTTGTATACTTATCTAGGGCGTGTTCGCGCATATCGAGGGTCACCCCTACAGGTCACAATAGCCTAAATAGTTTTCCCTATATATTCTATATAAAACTGAATTTTTTCAAAGAGCTAGCAAACATAGCTAGACCCATTTCAGAGAACAAATCCTTTCCTCATTTTAAAGAGTTATGATAAAACTGATATAAAATGAAGAGAAAAGTAGGGGTCATGTATCTTCTAAGAGAGATTTCTCTGGTCACATTACTGTAAACTGACATCAAAATCACACTTCTGTGACCCGGAAGTACTACTCATACTAAAACTGAGCTTGACTTCACCGAATACAACCTGCTCTCCCACGTGTCCTACCAAAATGTCAACAATACATCCACAGTGAAATTTAAACAAAAACTAGCCTCAATTTAGACCTCTGTTAAGTGAAAAATTAGTATTCAAATACTTGACAGCCATTACGTGACTAGACCAGATGGCTCACACGCTGGTTCCTTTTAGTTTAGTTAGGCCCTGAGATAACACGAAAACAAAGGTATACGCATGCGTTATAAAGAACCTCTAGTATAAAAACCATTCGAAAGAAAATGTATAATATAATTACGTACTGCTGACCTATTTATAAAATGAAATTAAAAGACAAACTATTACCCACTCAACGGATCTTAACCCCGTCGATATCCCACGCAAAAATGAACCAACACTCTTTATCCCTTTTGAATATCGTCGTTTCTAAACATAAAATAGCCAATCAGAAGGCAGGAAAACGAACCAATGTAACATCTCCAATAAAGTCGTTTTGACCAATGAAAACGTCGAAATTTTAACCAATCGACGCTCAATATTATTAACGAATGACATCGCGAGTTCAGAAAGCGAATTGTATATAAGAGAGTGCACAGCTGTCATCCATTGGAATTCATACGGGTGACATGGAAAACTTTACCGTTAACACTTTCACCGGCGCAGAATAATTTTGCGGGGATACAGGATTTCAGTCACGCGTTCTCTTCTGCAAATGCCAACGGTAAGTCTGAATACTGAAGGGTTACGAGTTACTGTATATACCTACACCACCTCCTCTCCCTCCTCCTCCTCCTCCACACCTCCTTCTCTCCTCCTCCTCCTCCTCCTCCACTCCTCCTCCTCCTCCTCCTCCTCCACTCCTCCTCCTTTTCCACTCCTCCTCCTCCTCCACTCCTCCTCCTCCTTCACTCCTCCTCTTCCTCCTCCTCCTCCTCCTCTTCCTCCTCCTCCTCCTCCTCCACTCCTCCTCCTCCTCCTCCTCCTCCACTCCTCCTCCTCCTCTTCCTCCTCCTCCTCCTCCTCCACTCCTCCTCCTCCTCCTCCACTCCTCCTCCTCCACTCCTCTCCTCCACTCCTCCTCCTCCTCCACTCCTCCTCCTCCACTTCTCCTTCACTCCTCCTCCTCATCATCCTCCACTCCTCCTCCTCCTCCACTCCTCCTCCTCCACTTCCTCCTCCTCCTCCACTTCCTCCTCCTCCACTCCTCCTCCTCCACTCTCCTCCTCCTCCTCCTCTTCTTTCTCCTCTGCCCCAAGAAAGCGTAAGAATGGCAAACAGAATAAAGCAGTGTCTTTTTGATAAAAGATACTTACATCGGTTTCACAAATGCATCAGTGTCCTGTTTGCCATCAGTCTTTCTCTTGGATCGACAACATGCGGAGACATCAACGTTATGTCCACGGAAATGACGAAGCCACTGACAGTTTTTCACCGCCATTACAAGCATGGGACATCTCAAGAGAGACCACGTTTCAACATCCATTTTCTATGGTCGTTTCAGGACAAGTGGTAGTGGAAAAACTGATGGACAAGAAAACTGTTATCATCAAGTCTTGTAAGACCTCAGCCTCAGCGTATCATATGGTGTTTTGGACAATGGCAACCATTATATGATGAACTTCGGCGTGAAATTCCCGGGATCGAATTTGTACACGGTATTCCAGACTACCTAAACGATTCCCAATATATAAATGTTAATCGAAGGAACCTGCTGGTCTTTGACGACTTGATGACTGAAGCTAAATGCGATCAAAGAATTGCTGATCTCTTTACCAAGGGCAGTCACCACAGGAACATATCTGTCGTATATCTCACCCAAAATTTGTTCCCTCAAGGTAAAGCTTGTAGAGATATCGCTTTGAATACGCAGTATCTGGTGCTATTTAATAATCCTATTGACAGACAACAAGTTGCTACATTGGCAAGAAGAATTTACCCTTCGTCTAGTAACATCTTTATGAAACGGTTTGAACGAGCGACATCAAGACCGCACGGTTATTTGGTAATAGACTCAAAATCGAGCACCCCAGAACAACACCGTTTACGCGATAACATTTTCGAGGCGAACAATCCAGAAAAGAGAAAACGAACAGATGATGAATATAAACAAGAATACTATTTCAATGGAGAAGGATACTTATCGGACAAAAATGATGACAAGGATGAAGATGAGGAGGAGGATTATGATGACCATGTTGATGATAGTGATGATGAAACAGAAAATAGAAATAATGACACAAGCTTTGTAAAAAAACGATCTTTGATCAAGGGACCTCCCGGTAAACGTAGAAAAGTTGAGATTATAGAAAAGCGATCACCCCGTGAGATATGGGATAAGCGTTTTCAGGGTCCTCTCGGACAATCTATTAAAGAACAATTCAGAGCTAAAGTTAAAAACTATACGGAACAAGGGCTCTCTTTTGAAGAAGCTTACCGTCGCACCGCTAAGGACAAATTGCCTCAACTAAGAAAGAGACTGAGACAAAATAATGCCCGATTTCTAATTGACTTTTATGAGCTACAAAACGATCCTACTCAGCAGCAGATTCTACAGTCGGCTAAAAACTAAGAAGTCAGCACGACATGGCTGTCAAAGAATCTATTCGACAAGCCATTGCGCTTAGAAAAGACCTTTTTGTTGAGTTGTGGCCCGATCATGAAAGCAAAGAAGAATATTCAATGGATGATAATAAAGAAGCTAATGACGATCAGGAATCGGATGATGATGAATGAACGTTGTAATGAAGGATTGGCGTGCTTTAACTTTCAACACGCCAAATGGGCTCCATAGAGGTATACGATTATAACAAGAAAATGGGTACCGGAATAAACCGGACCCGGAAAAATGGATACAACATTTCAAAGACCTGAGGGACGGATACGTACAGCCTGATCATATGGGCCGTTACATAGTTGGTAGCGGTGCTCATCTTAGGAAAATGGCCGAATTAAAAGAGGAACGAGAAAGGGAAGCAATGAAACAAGAACAAAAAGGGGAAGATCTCCCCGTAGTAAAACTCGTGACACCCGTAGCCCAAGCGGTTGATATTGCTAGGTCGGAAATAAGACGGTCACGAAAGCATAGTGATCTGAAGCGACATAGGGATAAAATGTATCCTTTTAGTCGCGATTTAGACAGCCCAAGACGTAAGAAATATCGCGAAAGCATGACCCAAGATACTATAGATTGGAACACCTATACATTTTAAAATGAATAACTACGAACTCGAGGAAATGTTAAAAGAGTACCCTGTGACAATATGCGCCGCGGACCAACTTCAAATACGTAGAGGACAATACGTCATTTCGAATGCAGACACGAGCCAGGGATCAGGAAAACATTGGGTGGTCTTTTATTTTCCAAAAAGAGGGCCCGACGAATTTTTCGATTCACTAGGTAATAGACTGGAGCACTACAAAGTTCATTTTGAGCAAGCGTTAAAGAAGCGTTATTGGATGAACTTACAGTCAAATACAGGATACGGATTCAAACATATGCGGGCTGTATTGCGTATATTATATTACGAACCGATGTTCCGGACGAAAAATGAAGGACATTTTAAATCCGTTTGATGTGTATCGCAAGAAGTCGAATGATGAATTTATTGTTTCTTATTTTAGTTGATACATGTAGCCTGTTTTAGTAATACAAGTTTTGGCAATAAAAAATTAAAAGAACAATATGTCTTTGTTATTTATAACCTATAAATTCGAATTTGATTTGACGGAAAAGATTAGGCGTCGGTAGGTGTACACAAATAAAACGACATATTCCTTTATTGTATTTTATTTCGTTTCACAAATCCATATTATGCTTTTTAATAAGCGTCTCTCGCAGTTCTAAATGAAGAACTACATCAATGATATCTACAGTAAAATAAAATCATCTTTATTATTCTTTTCTCGGACTGGAAAGCAATCGTATTGAAATTCTTAGCCACTACATCGTATCACATCGTTGACATAAAGCGCTATTTCCTCGTTCTCAGGAATATAAGTCATCCAGTCACTTTCGCCCCAATATTGAAATTCATCTGATGAAAACGACGATCAAAGTGTCTTTTAAAGATATGCTATTTTGCTTTAACCACTGTTTTATGCATAGGTTGGAAAATTTTTGTGTCGTTATTTTACTAAGAGCCATTCTATACGTCTCATAATCCAACATGTAACATAACGGTATATACGGTCTTTCTACACAGCCAGAAAATAGTTTTCTACAGAGATCCGATGGTAACACATTCATCACTTACACTATTTAAAACTGCCTCTTTAGCCTGTCTTTCATACAAATTTCGTGTAATTGATCAATACAATTCAGCAACAAGTTCAACGCTTTAAAATGCTCTTTTCTGCCAATTTCTGTTTGCATGATGATCACAGAGCATAGTTAGTACATCTATGTAGATATTTCCGGGTCCTTCGGGTTCCGTACTGATGTTACAGGGGCAATAGGAATTTGGTTGCAAGCTATGTTCGCACCATTTGAGTTCTATTTTCGGATGATATTTGCTCATGTATTGTCGGAGCATATATACCCATGTAGAGTAATTCATATCGAACTCTATTCTCGTTTTTGTTATGTCCTTGTACTGAACATAGAGACATCCCTTCGCTTCCAGAAAGTCGCGTAAAGCACACTCTATGTCTACCAAATAATGTCCGTCAGGCAAATTAATCTCCATGTCTGATTTTGTCTGATGAAAGCGCTATTATATACACGCCACAAAGCCTCGATTTCAAAAGGAGGCTTGTATTTGTAGTAAGAACGGTATTTATCTCAATTCTGATTGGTCAATTAAAATAGTAATACTTGATTAAACCGGTAAAAACCAGACAAGAGGCACTTATTTTCAATAATTCCTTTTTAAAGGACAAATATTAAACTTTCCCTGCGGTTTTATCTCAGTATTGGAAAACAAAGTCGATCCGTGTTATCGCTTGTCAAAATTCTGCTTCCTGATTGGTTGTAGGTAGCGAAGTGTTATATACAGGTGAATATCATTCGATTAAATGATCTCAGGTAGAGCGCACATCACGGCTTATGCTGTATGAACGATTAAATTAGGTATTTCTATTTCATTTTTTTTCATAGACATTTTGCTATAATCATTTCTATACTTATGTATAAAGCGTTAACGCGCTGTTTAAAATCAATATATATGTACACTATAGCGTGGAGTAGACGTAATAAAGCGATACGTGTTAAACCTGCCAGGTGTATTGGGAAAATGTTACCGCTTGTCAAAATACTGCATTCCGATTGGCTGTTGGTAGTGAAACGATATTTCTATTCAACCATCTAAAGATTTGATTCATTAGGCGAATTTATCCGGACAGGTAAGTTGTATGAACGATTAAATAGGTATTTCTGTTTCATTTTTCGTATCGGGTAAATTCTTGACATTTTGCTCTATAATCATTTCTATAGATGTAAAAGCTTAACGGCAGCCTTTAAATTCAATATTGTGTATAGCTGTAGTAACGTAAAAGCAATACAGTGTCTCAACCTGTATTGGAAAAACCATCGATTCATTAGGCGAATTTATCCGGACTGGTAAGTTGTATGAATAATTTAGTGAATTATTTCTATTGTATTTCGTATTGGGTTTATTAAAGAAATTGTAATCATTATATTAATGCGCTCATAAATCGCGCTATGTAAAATCATCGTATTTGTACGTTATAGAACGGATTTAAGCCTGTCAAAATAGTTTATTCTCTGATCAGTATTCAGACTTACCGTTATCATTTGCAGAAGAGAACGCCTGATCCCAGCAAAATTCGTCTGCGCCGGTGAAAGTGTTAACGGTAAAGTTTTCCAAGTCACCCGTATGAATTCCAATGGATGACGGCTGTGCACTCTCTTATAAACGATTCGCTTTCTGAATTCGCGATGTCATTCGTTAATAATATTGAGCGTCGATTGGTTAAAATTTCGACGTTTTCATTGGTCAAAAAGAGTTTATTGGAGATGTTACATTGGTTCGTTTTTCTGCCTTCTGATTGGCTATTTTATGTTTAGAAACGACGGTATTAATCTGTATTCTAAACGGATAAAGAGTGTTGGTTCATTTTAGCGTGGGATATCGACGGGTTTACATCCGTTGAGTGCGTAATAGTTTGTCTTTTAATTTCATTTTATAAATAGGTATTCTCGTATATTTTTAATGACTGGTCAGCAGTACGTTATTATATTATACATTTTCTTTCGAATGATTTTTATACTAGAGGTTCTTTATAACGCATGCGTATAGCTTTGTTTTCGTGTTATCTCAGGGCCTTACTAAACTAAAAGGAACCAGCGTGTGAGCCATCTGGTCTAGTCGCGTAATGGCTGTCAAGTATTTGAATACTAATTTTTCACTTAACAGAGGTCTAAATTGAGGCTAGTTTTTGTTTAAATTTCACTGTGGATGTATTGTTGACATTTTGGTAGGACACGTGGAAGAGCAGGTTGTATTCGGTGAAGTCAAGCTCAATTTTAGTATGAGTAGTACTTCCGGGTCACAGAAGTGTGATTTTGATGTCAGTTTACAGTAATGTGACCAGAGAAATCTCTCTTAGAAGATACATGACCCCTACTTTTCTTTTCATTTTATATCAGTTTTATCATAACTCTTTAAAATGGGGAAAGGATTTGTTCTCTGAAATGGGTCTAGCTATGTTTGCTAGCTCTTTGAAAAAATTCAGTTTTATATAGAATATATAGGGAAAACTATTTAGGCTATTGTGACCTGTAGGGGTGACCCTCGATATGCGCGAACACGCCCTAGATAAGTATACAAGACATTCCTAAGCATTTTCATAAATACGTCATTAGAATTCAAAACGCGCACGCGCACTTATTATGAATTCTTATATGCAAATGAGTTACTAATTATAGTAACTAGGTCATCCAAGATGGCGCCCGTTTGTTTACCCCCAAAGTGGCGCCTATACTACTCATAGCGTCTGACGTTTTATTGCCGTTACCAATTAATACTTTTAAACGTATAGAAAATTATAAGCGGCGCAACATTCTGAAAAAGTTTAAAATTGCTTTAAAAGTTAATGAACGTTTATATAACGTTATTAGTTAATATACTATAAATGTATAAAGTAATAGAAGCGGGATATCGTTTTAGCATGTTTTAGGTTACTTTGAAAAGTTAATGGACATTTATTTAAAGTTTTAAATTAATTCACTATAAATGTACATCCTGTAACAAGCAGTTGGGACAGTTGTTTCTTTGCAAGGCTCTGATCTAACACTTTGATGTATTTAACCTAAATTTCATTTGTCTAAATGGAGGTCATTTTTTATCTGAAATACAAAACTGTAAGAAGAAAGAACTCAGACGAAGCTCATTATTAGAAATAACAAACAACAACATTGTGAAAACCTATATTAGATAAGTAAACAAACACATATTCGTGCGCCATGCGTTTGTTGACAATATAAGTTTTTAGATTTTGATATAAATATCATTTTATGCCTTACTTGTCTTCATTTTTCTGTAAATGAAAAGAGATTCTTTTAGTAATTAAAAACTAATATAAGCATCTAACATTGACGTTTGATTTACTTTAACTTGATTTGACTTTAAAACGTAGATTAAGAGCTAAAAACTTGATATGTGTTGATTTAAACACACTTGCATATTGAAAATTTTAAAAACTCCTTTCCGTTTTATAGCCGTACTTTGATATCGACAAATATTTGTATTACTTCCTGGTAACTTGGTGAATTGACTTGTTATATGACGGAGCGTAGCTAACAACGGACCTACCTCTTTCAGAGCTAAACGATAAAACAGTCTATAGCAACACCCGAGCTAATACATATCGCGAGAAAACACTGTGTCATCACACTTTTAAACAGTATCTCAAATATAAAAAATCGGATAATGGTAGGCAATTCTGATTTAACTTTACAGACAACTTTGAGTTGGAAAATTTATTCTTATTTAAGCGATCTTTACCAGCAAGCTGATTATGCGCAAACAAATAGGCACTTCCACTAACACATGTTAGCCTTTTAAGAGATATTAAGAAGCAAACCGAGTAGGCATGAAATAGCCCTAATGTAAATAATACATCTGGAAATAAAATGTGTACCGAAAATCGTATTTGAGCTGTAGAAATATGTACTTTTTATTGTGATAGACAGTTCAGTAGACTAAGTGAAGAAGATAACCCTTTCGAGCGCGCGACAAGGAGATAGATTTGTCTTTATTGGTTTGACTCATACGATTACAATTTTAGCATATATTACAAAACGTTTTCTCCAAAGAAACAGTTTTTGTAAACTCAAATGCACTACAAGTCATTTTGTGTACGGTAATTGCTTCCTTTATATGAGTAAAAGATTCGGGGAGGGATTTCTATGATTATATATAAAGGTGATAATTTATTTCGGGATCACTGTACCGTATAAAACTAAACAGGAAAATTAACTGGATGTCTTATAAATTGATAGAGTATCATATCTACTTTCCTATATATAATTGATAAATATCTGCGCAATAATCTAATTTATGATTATGTATTTAAATAGTTGATAGCAAGTTTGCCATTCAAATCACTTAAATCTTGTATTGATAAATTAACACCTGTCCTGTTCCTTAGTAAAGGAAGTAAAATGTCGCTCATGAGCACTCGATCTAGGGCTAGATGACATGAACACGGAAAATAAACAAGGTTTAAGTTATATCACATTTCAATCAATAGGACAAAGAAAAATATAATTATGTAATCTCTTGCAGATCCGCAACTGTCTAACTTTGACTGATGCGCGTTAAAACAGATAATAAGCATGCAATACACTATTCTTCAGCCACATTGATCTTTCAATAGAAAAAATACAAGTTAAAGAAAATGGGGAACTGATATAATCTATTTATCTAAAAACTTATGTTTTATGAACATTTCATAGCATGATCTTACAAAACTTACAACCTGTCGCAATTAGCTTATAAAAGACGTACTTAAGCGTGAAACGTTTTATCAAGAGTAGTTGAAGCAGATATTTCATTTCAATTCATGATTTTAAGGAACTGAAACTAAATATTTTCACTGGATAACAGATAAATCCATTCTGGAGTACACCCCCCGTCCTCCCACACACCTACAAAGACTTACTGCAAAAATTGAAAGCGAACACTATTTTCTCTAACCCCCTTTGATTTCTTTCCAATTTTACCAAAAATGACGATCAATTCAGTCCGTATACAAATAGATATTTATCATCATTCAAAAATACTTTTTTTCTGTTGATTTTGTAAATTAAAAAGTTTTTATTTAAAAATGTCAAAGATGTTGATGTTTGAGAGGTGAATGCAGCGGTATAATTAAACGGGGGAGGTAGTGTTCTACATTGAGACCATAGTCTCTATCTTTGTAGCTTTCAAGTTTATTATAATATTATCGCCGGGTTACAGCAAAAACCTAGTATCTACACATTTTTGGTAAAATGACTTCTTTACATAGATACATGTATTTTGGTCATTTGCACATCGTCACAAATTTTTAGGCCTATAGGAAATGTCGTTCTTGAGATATTGATTTGTGACCAAACCAAGTATTGATTTTCTAGCGATTTTCCAAGATCATAACCTCGTATCTTCATATACTGCCTACACACTCATGCATATATAGTAAATCAAATCAGCAATAAGCACGTATTTCAAAATACTATCACTTTGCATGAACAATTTCTTCAAAACTTAACTCATTTACTAGAGCAAAAACCACGTTTTTAGAAATACGGGCTTTTTGCTGGAACAATATGAAGTGTCATTGTGTATGATGCTGGAGCAAAAACAAAGCATGAAAAGATGCAGTGCAACACGTTTGTAATAATTTAACAAGCAGTTGGTGCAGAAACCAAGTATTTAAGCCTGCTGGGTTTTTGCACTGACAGATTTCCAATTATATTGCTTAAATGTCAGCACAACTCTTGTATAAACGGAAACGACAGTTTTGCTCCAACCATTTATCAAAATTTAGCATCAAGTAAGGTCACAGAAACAATTATATAGAATTTCAATTTGCAGTATAATGCTCTCATTTTCAGTTTGGAGAAGGTTAATGTCGCATTTATAATTGTTTTTTAACTGTAACTGGTTTTCTGCAAACTAGTCAAGGTAAGAATATTTTATTTCAAACAAATTTAGACTATCTTCAGTATTATTTATAGTATATTGATAGACAGTTTTAGGGTAATAACTTCTGAAAAATTAATATAAATATCTTGTTTTACAGTTTGTTTATAAAAAACAAATTATATTATATTCAGTGTAACGCTCAAACAGAACACTCCTTATGTAATAAATGTAACATTTGAGTATCTTATAATTTTCACAGATGTGGTCTGATTCTTCAAATGAAGGACAACTGATAGAAGATGTAATGGAACTAGAAAATGAATACACGCAAAGTCAAAGGTGCCAGACTGAGTTTTGTAACACAGAAGGCGGAAATTCAGCTGTAGAAAGTCAGCAATATAGCGGTGAAAACTAAGCAATAACAGTAAATGTTGAAATCAAAGATGGTGGAAATGATGCTTGTGACAATTGTATATTACCTGAAAATACGAGTTGTAAGCAACACAACATAGTGATGAATAATAACTTTGACATTGGTTCTAATGGTGCTACGGAAAATGAAATAACAACAGGGATTACAAGTAATGATAATGAAACGGTGCAATGTAACTTAGTGATGGATAGTAACGTTAACAACTGTAAAAAAAATGCGTATGATAGAGAAGTACTACCTGAAAATACAATCTATGGAGATGGTGCAGTACGACGTAATATAATGATAGACAGTAGCGTTGGAAACGGCCAAAACAGTTCAAGTTACAATGAAATAACACCAGGAAATACAAGCAATAATTATGATGCAGTGCAAAGTAACATAGAGATGGACGGTAATGTTGTAGACGGACAAAATAGAGCATGTTGCAATGAAATAACACCAGGAAATACAAGCAATAATGATGATGCAGTTCAAAGCAACGTAGAGATGGACAGTAATGTTGAAGACGGTCAGGATAGTGCATGTTACAACAAAATAACACCAGGAAATACAGGCAATAATGATGACGCTGTGCAATGTAACATAGTGATGGGCAGTAACCTTGAAGACGGTCAAAATAGTAAATGTTATAATGAAATAACACCAGGAAATACAAGCAATAATGATGATGCGGTGCAATATAACATAGTGATGGACACTAATGTTGAGGATGGTAAGAAGAGTGTATGTTACAATGAAGTAACACCAGGAAATACAAACATCAATGATAATGCAGTGCAAAATAACATAGTGACTGACACTAATGTTGAAGACGATCAAAGTGTATGTTACAATGCATTGACACCAGGAAATACAAGTAATAATGATGACGCAGTGCAAAATAACATAGTGACTGACACTAATGTTGAAGACGATCAAAGTGTATGTTACAATGCATTGACACCAGGAAATACAAGTAATAATGATGACGCAGTGCACTGTAACTTAGTGATGGACAATATCATTGAAGACGGCCAAAATAGTGCATGCTACAATGAAATAACACCAGAAAATATAAGCAATAATGATGATGCAGTGCAATGTAATACAATGATGGACAGTAACACTGAATACTTTCAAAATAACACATGTGACAATGGAATTATACCAGGAAATTCAAACATTAATCAGGAAAAGAAGGTAGTGGGTGACAGTAATGTTAATGAAGGTCAAAGTATTGTCTGTGGCACTGATTTTGCACCTGCAAATACCAGTAATAAATGCAATACTGTTCATGGTAACATATTGATTGACAATGATATAAATGGAAGTCAGAATGTTACATGTTATAGTGAAATGACAAAAGAAAAAATCAGTGAACAAAATAACGACAGTATGAAAAGTACAAGAAAATATCGACGAAAAAAGAGGCAAACAAGAAAGAAACTGAAATACGTATCTTCTAGTACAGGCGACAATATTCCTCTTAGTGTCTATGCACAGAAACAAGCAGAAATGTGTGATACCAGTGATAACGATGAAACATACGTTCCTGTATCAAAAGACATAAACTCTACAGACACGGAGTTCTACTCTGATGTATCTGATAAAACTCGAAAAAACATTGATTTCATGCAAACTGTCAAGGAATCATTTACACAAGCAAAGAAACGAAAAAATACATTAAAGCAGAAACATTCTACAAGAAAACAAAGGAAACAACAGTCGGAAGATGTGGCTGCCTAATACAGTGACAACAACAAAAAAATACAGAATGTGAAAGATATCAATATGGTTCAATCATTAGTGCAGAATGCCATTATAAAAGCAAACGAAGGAAGGGTAGACCAAGTTTTGAATTCCAATAGATTGAAGAGACGAAAGATCTTGCGTCACGGCAACTGTTTTTGTGATGCAGTTTTATTCTCGGGTAAAATATCTGGAACAAGTCTTGAATTGCGTCAGTCTTTATGCAATCATCTTGAAGAGCATGCTGAGGAATATATAGGATTCCTTTTAAATACATTTAATCCAGAAGATGAGGAATCATTCATAATGATGTATTTAACAGAAATCGAGAACCTGAAACAAGAAGGATATTGGTCCAATAAAGTAGCTGACTTTCTTCCACTTGCTCTTGCAAACATGTTTGGTTGCACATTGACAATATACACAAGCAAAGTTGACAAGCAAATGATTACAATACAACCTTCAGTAAATATTGCATCAAGTTCAAACACAGAAGAAATATGTCTTGCCTACATATCAGTGCCAAATGTTCTTGAACACTATGATGCATGTGAAAGACAAGAAAAGTCAACCATTTGCATGGACAATGAATACAGTAACTGCTCTGATGCGCAAAATAACATTCCAGATGAAATATTTATTGCAACGCCAACATCACCAGTAGCAGCATGCTCCACGCAACGAAATATGTGTACTCCAAGAAAGAAAGCCAAGTTTATCACACCAGTCAAGAAAAAACTATTTCGAAAACGTAAAGCTACCCCTGAAAATTGGAAACGAAACATACGAAAGTTGAGTGGCAAAGATTATATATCAGCAACTGGAAAACATGTTTCTAAGACAACAATGAAAGAGTGTGACTGTTCACACTGTAGGTACAAGTGCAACAAAAAATGTACCGATGAGGAGAGAAGGAGCATGTTTGAAACATATTGGGCTATGGGATCGTATGAAAGACAGAAAGTTTTCATCTGTGCCAGAGTTCAAGAGAAAAAGACCAAATCATTTGTTGATGAAAATGGGCAAACTGTTATCAAGAAGAAACAAATAGCAAGACTTTATACATTTGAAATCAATGGGATTAACATTCGAGTCTGCAAAAAGTTTTTTCTAAAAACTCTAGATGTTGGTGAGGCAAATGTAGTACATCACTAACTAATAAAGTTGCTGGTCATTTTGAGGGAAATGAACGACGTGGAAAATACCCATCAGCCAATAAAACAAAAGACGAAAGTTTAGACGTTGTCAGACAGCATATTGTATCTTTTCCTACTGTAGCCTCACATTATATCAGAAAAGAGTCGAAGCGTAAATATCTTGAATCAAACTTAACGATTAAAAAAATGTATGATCTTTATAGAGCGTCATGCCACCAAAAGGAACAAACACCAGTGAAACTATCAATGTACAGACGAATCTTTAATGAGGAGTTTAATCTCTCGTTCCATGTTCCTAAAAAAGATCAATGCAATTTGTGCGCAAAATACCATGTAGCTGAAAAAGATGGTGTGTTAACAGATAAAATGAAAGAAGAGTTCGAAAAACACCAGCAATGTAAAATAACAGCTCGGAAAGAAAAGGAAAAAGACAAAAACCTAGCCAAGCAAGACGGAAAAATACACACATGTACCTTTGATTTACAATCGGTGCTGTACACTCCCTGTAGGTTAGTCAGTGTAATGTACTACATGAGGAAGTTGTGTTGCTATAATCTATCGGTTTACATTTTGGGAAACGGCAACGGATCATGTTATGTGTGGTCAGAGGTTAATGGGAAAAGGGGTTCCTGTGAGATTTCGACAAATATATACCTTTATCTACAATCTCTACCACAATCAGTTGAAACTGTAGTATTATATTCGGATGCATGTACGGGACAAAATAGAAATCAAATTATGGCTTCCAGTCTGTTGTATGCGGTAAACACAATCGAGAATATTAAACAAATATATCACAAATTCCTTGAATCTGGCCACACTCATATGGAATGTGACAGTATGCATGCTGCAATCAAGTTTGCTAAAAAGAATACTCAGATAAACATTCCAAGCCAGTGGGACACTGTGATAACCATGGCCAGACGTGGCAAGCCGTACACTGTTGTGCCAGTAAAATATGGAGACTTTATTAATTTTAAACAACTTAAAGCAAACACGTCAAGATCACACATTCCGACAATGGAGTGAAAGTAAACTGGACGAAAATGAAATGGATCAGGTTTACAAAAACGATCCACAGGCTTGTTACTTCAGATATGGTATGACTGATAAGGATTTTGGGAGGATACAACTCACAAAAGATAGTCAACTACCAGTCCAAGACCCATTACCGAAACTTTATAAGAGCAAGCTTCCCATATCAGTCGCTAAAAAGAAAGACCTCGTAAGCATTTGCAAAAAAGGAATTATTCCCAGCGAGTTTCATGATTATTACAGGTCTCTTCCAACTAGTCAATCGACAAAAGAAGTACTTGCAGAGCCAGACTTTGAGGAAAGCGATGTAGACACAGATGCTGATTAAATTTAGTGAACTATTATTGATGAAAGCGGAAAAATAAATAATCCACAGATTATTTTACTATTTTTGGATGCTAGTAGTAAAGAATATACCAGATAGCTCGACGATATTGATTGCTATATGCTTCCATAATGATTAGTTATTGAAGAAATGTGATTAAGATACTGTTATTTTACTTTCTTTGACACTTTTAAATAGACAATCAAGTGTGCAAAGACGTTGTATATGTATATGCTATATATTATCATTATAGTTATCCTAAAATCTGCTATAATTGTTATGGCAAAATATTGTATCTGAATATACTATGTTTCTACACAGGTTTTCCCTCCGTATATTTATGCATATGGTTAGTGCATAAGCCACTCAGTTTTATTAGCAATGTTTTTGCGCAACAAAAAAGTGATAAATACAATCAAACTGTGACAGCATAAATCCTGTATTTATATCTGCAGTGTTTATGCAGGGTGTATTAGGACTGGAATTAACATTAATGTGCCAGCAAAAGGCCTGTATTAACAACTGCAGGGTTTTTGCATAGTTGATTTCGTTTGCATTTTCGAGTAACTGTTCCAGCAAAAACATCATTTCTCTATATATGGTTTTTGCACAATAATTATATATTAAATACATACAAACTGAATGTGCAAAAACAAGTTTTGCCTTATACGCAACAATTGCTAAATTTACAGACAAACCGCTTAAACAGATTATAGAATATATTATTACCAGTATATATGTAAAAATATAGTCCCCAAATAAAACGTATATAAAAATTATACTGTTTTCTGCTTCTCCTGAAAAAGTTTTCAAAAATGGAGATACTAGGTTTTTGCTCTAACCCGACGTTATATTGCTAGTAATTAAATGTTGTTGATTTCTGTGGATGATATAATTTCGATTATACTATACAAAAACAATCTGGACTAAGGAGGTTAACTTTTATTTTCCGTATACATGTACTTACAAAATGCCGTGATACAGAAGCAAAATATACATATTACTGAAGAGCTTCTGTTTTTCGAGAAGTGCTATGTAAATAAAATTATTAAAGCAGCTGTGGCGAATTTATTATACGCCCAATATGTACATTTATTCTACAGAAACCACTAACGATTAAAGGCAATATATAATTGTACAACAAAGTTAAAACTAACATGGTTTATGAAAGATATTCAAAATATCGGATTAATATATCCAGATTTTATTAGCGCAAGGCAAACATCCGGCACAGATACAAATGTAATACTTCATTCATGTTTTTACAAATACAGTTGCTAATATATTCTACTTAAACGTATTAAAAAGAAACATAAATAGGATGGTTTAGAAATGAAATATACTTGAAATATCAGCGCCAGATTGCACAATTTGTTATGAGTTTATCACATACATCTAGCACAGGTAACAAATTTGATATTATATTGGTCTTAGAAAAGCTACTATTTTAGTTTATTATGGTTTGATAAAGTTAGAGTTAACTTAATTTATGAAAGATTTTCAAAAGAAATTTTTATTTTTACATGACAGATATCCTGCGTTGAGTCCAAATGTAATATTTTGTTAATTTAAATAAAAGTTCAATCCTGTGCGTTTAATAAATGTAACACTTCTTCCAAGTTTTGACAAAGTCACTTTTTTAGTTTCGAAATTTTAAACTGAAAAACATTTAGAAGTTAATGTAAAACATACTTCAGTATTTACTATAATTGCTGGACAGACAATCTAAGGTTATATCCTTCGAACTACGGGCACATTTCTATACAATCTCGCCAGTCATACGTATGTTTTTGACAACACAGAATAAGACGTCAGACGACCTTCAGCCTTTTCCGGAAGTAAAGAAAATGAAAGTAAACAGGCTAAACTCGAAATTGAAAGTGGCATTTTCAAGGTTTAAAGTCAGGGGTCATACCGTTTAAATGTAAGCGCGTGGACATTTTTGTTTCGGATGTTAGGATGTTAGATATTACCGTATAAGAGAGATGCAGACCTAGACATTTCAGAAATAGTTTCAAAATGAATGTTGTGTAATAGAGGTTGATTCTACGGAAGCGCAAAAGGGACATTAGAAGATAATACGTTTAATTACGTTACAGACGCGGAAAATCGTGTTGTTGATATTTACTCTTGAATTAATAAACTTTTTTAATACTTTCGGCATATTCCCTAAAGCTTATATAGTGAGAATCTTTACATACGTATATTATTTTAGGAAAACCTATTATATAATAAGAATTTATCCATGAACATAATATTGCAATAACATAATTTCATTTCTTATACCACATTGGGGCGTGAAATGTGCTTATCTCACAGCTTGATAGGAAAATCAAGGTTGGATTATTTCATTGTACGTGACATAAGTTAATATTTCATTTCAATGCCAAACAGAAATATAAATTAAGGACGCCATAGTTACGTCCTTTGTCAAGGTAATATCATTTATGATAAATACTTAGGAAATGTACGTCATAATAGGATTTGTTATTTTATTCCAGTGTGTGTTTGCGACAGATATAATTTGATACAACATTCTCGTTGCTTATATTTATATATTTGTAGCGAAACCAACAGACAAAAATTGGAGAACATCGATGTATATTTACTATTCTTGTATGGTAACTGATGTGGATGTGGAGAAGTTAATATTGGTCAAATTGGCGATATATTAAGTAATTACTTAGCTAAGTCTGTTATTTCAAATGCCTGTATTTGCTCATTATGTGTCTTTAATGTTGACTTTTTCAGCTATAACAGAACCATATATGACTATTTCATAAATTAAAAGACAACAATTCTGAATTTCAAAGAAAACGAAGTATGAAAATAAGAAATATACTTGCGAAAATACTTAAGTTCGTTATATTGTGCTTAAGTAGAAATGTGATATTTGCTTGACTGAAATAAGTACTGCAGACAAAAACTACTAACCATAGTATAATTTAGCTACAAATACATTGTTATAGAAAAAGTCAACATGAAATAACAATAAAATAAGCAATAGCATAATTTTGAAATAACAGACTTAACTAAGTAATTACTTAAGTTTTTTCGTGAAATCGGGGCCAGAACAAACTATTCACGTACAACAAACAAGAGACCTTTTAACCAGACAAATTCCACTAAGAAACTATATAGATGTTTGCAGTAATAAAGGTTCTACGTTAGCGGAAGAAAAAGAAACTAGTTTGTACTTCTTTGTAAATTGAATACTGTTAGAAAGGCTGTTTCATTTACTTAATAAGGCATACGTGTATTTGGATGAAAATGAAGTCAGACGACCGGAAGCTTTTCCCGGAAGTAAAGGCAATGAAAGTACAAAGGCTGTACTTGAAACCGATAGTCGCATTTGTTTTTTCTATAGCCAGAGTTCATGCGCAGGGGTCCACCGTCCAAAAAAAATGCACGTGTACTACTCTTTCTTTCTTGCTAATTAGAAGTCAGCCCTTTCATAAGATTTGAAACTACCTTATCATTAGCAAGACATGTCTACTTTTCACCTAAGAAAAATATATTTGCACTCGGATAAACACAATCCCACAGGTGCAGTGACACATGGAGAGTTTTAGAATGTCGTCAAGTCGTTCAAAAGCCCGCGGGAATGTTTGTGACTGATACCTAAGGTCGAGGCCACAAACATTTCCCAAGGGCTTCTGCAGTCGTTAATAAACGAAACGTCGCTATACTTGCATATTTAATAAAATGACAGGAAAGCTAATTGCTTTTTTATATTCTTTACGATTAAAGCACAATTTTTCATTCCCGTTCTGTTGTTCTTGGAAACGGTAAACATATTTATTACCGGGTCCCACCAATCAACAAAACAACCAAAAGCATTCACAAATATAACATTACTCAGTGGCATAATTTGGCAGTGTTCATAAAAGTTCGGAATAGAGGAACACAATCTCAAGAAAAATAAATGTACACTCGAGTTACGAGAAATTAAATGTACGGAGAATAGAACGAAATGGTTTCAAGATTCACAAGAATTATTGTGAAAAAATGAAGTTAAAACATACTGACTGAAGTTTCTAAAAATTACAGCTATGATTCCTATAAACAATACATCGCTCAAGCCACATGCGGTTAAATACCGTCACAGCTATCGACAAAAATCGAACCGGTGCTCAATTCAAAAGGAGGAGTAAACAGTGGGTAAGCTAGTTAGCACGTTGTAGACTCTAACAGGGGAGGACAGTTCATTTGGAGCTGGAAACTGATATAACAAAACATGCCATGGATTAATAGCATCGTTTTGTGGAAGAAACAAGACAAGGATACCCGATGTCCATCTGTCATTATATGCGCAGTAATACATACAAGTCCCTGGGAAAGCATGTAAAGAATAAAGATCATGTATTAACAGCACGTGAATTGCCTTGTTTGAACACGATTATTTTCCCGTTAATACAAGAGCGAATTCAGTGAAGGAAGTAGTTTTATCATGCAAAAATGAACAACAGCTGTCTCGCCATTAGTTTATTTGCAAATAATTAAAATACACTGAACATACAATTGTGAAATTTGGTCTCGGAACGATATGCTGTTGATAAGTTTTCAGAAGAAAGTCATATGATGTTATCATATAATTTCGCTCATTTTACGAAGACAAGTCTTCCTTGAAAAGTCACAAAGATAATACTTAACATCCAGATTCTCAATTAGCAAACAACGTTATGGGGGAGGAAAATGACAAATGCATTTTCAGTAATGTTTAAACTATTTCCAAAATAGCAAGTGGTGGATTAACTTTTGCATATATCCGAAATGAGGAAAAGTGTTTGCAAACTTTTACATGGAACTGTTGTTTTGTTAGGTTTATCTTATTTTCCGATATTTTATTTTGTTAATGCCATAGTTGTACCATTTTTTTTTATGAAAATTCTTATTTGATGTTTTACGAAACGTAATCAATAAACACAGTTCAAAGTCCTCACGAAACAGTATTTGAATTATCAAGTCAGTTTGTACGGCACCTTACGAGGTAAAAGATAATTAATAATATTGTTTGTTCATCAGTCTTAAATAAAATTGAATGGCAACTGAACAAAAATATTCTACTTTATATTTGGCTTGCGACTTTAGTCAAATAAACATTAAGCATTTAAAATTATTAAGGTCAAAGCAAATATTTTTTGTAGTTTATGATGTGTTACTTTGCCGTGCTAAAGTAAAATATATATGAAGAGAATATCTATATAAGACATTCTTTAAATATCCGACGAATTTATTAAATTAAAAAATAATTTCATTTAACAAAACTTAAACTAGGTGATCTGAAGTTGATGTTTTGTAAACCTTACTGTAAGATGAAATGGACAATCGCTTCTTGCATTTCTTATGTACTAAATGTTACAAACAATACTCGCCAACATAGACAGTCTTAATGTCATACACACATTATTTTTGGAGTTTCTTTTGAATAATGCCCGTTCAGGGAGCATGAGTGGTGTTGCAATTTTAATTAAGTTTCATGTACTTCCAAAGGATCATTAAATTCAGAATATTTTATTTTGACTTTATTCACAACCACAACTGCAATGTTAAATGTAGAGGTCTTATTTAAGTTACAGTATTTCGGCTCCGCATTGATACTTTCTTTGGGATCTCAGAATTTATAAAAAGTTCTTTTTTTGTATGCAGGAGTTCCGCCTAAGCTGGTGCTACGGTACGTGAGGAATATTGCACATTTATTCCCCTTAAGCCGGTGCTTGGGGACGTGAGAGTGTTGCACATTTCATAACATCTCATGAACAGACTACATTCAGTTGAGTATTATTTGTTTGGTTACGTTCTATGCTTCCATGTGAACTTTTAATAGATTTTATTGAACGTGAAATATTGTTCAAAATATGGTTATTTATGTATCAAAGCTGAATTAAATGTTTACTTCTTATTTGATTTTAGAGCGTAATGGAGCCCATTCAATATATCTTAAAGACGACAGATCGAGAGGTCTTCAGTGGTCTTGCATAATAAACTAAAATGCAATTTAAACATCTATCTAGCTTTAAAACATGTTTAATAACTATAAAAACTCAACGCATATCGTACGGGAAATATTATGCTTATTTAAGTTTTTCGGAAGACATTGACACACTGGACACACCGGACTCTCTCAAAGTTCTAAGATTGCAGAACACATGAACAAAAATTAATTTATTAATCCATCATAAACCACGTGTAAAGCGTTAATTGTTTATTAGTCCAGGGCGATAACTGTAGAAAGTTATTTATCTATCTAAAAGGCATGGAAAGTATTAAGCTGGCATATTTTATTGGAAACTCACTTGCAAGTTTATCGTTGTTTATAATTATTTTCTAAACACACATATTGTTTTATTATTTTTCACAATGTACTGATTTTGTTTAATGTGTAGATAATTTAATATTCTACTTCTTTGAGTTTTTATTTTACTTATAGAACTAATAATATGTTCTTCGTGTTGAAAAGTATTTTGATCTTACATGTAAGATCAAAACAATTCCTTTTTATTCCATGTTTAAACAATTGGAATGCGCATTATTGTTATCAAACTTTAACAGTTGTACTACACTCATAAAAACAACAATAATCTATGGAAAAGCAAATTCTAGGCAATATTGTCCTGTTTCACAAAGGCATCGATATGTTCAACTGTTTGATCTGTGATTTTCTTTGTCGGAGATTTTAACCGCTATTATGTAATAGAAATTTAAGGCAATTTTCGCATAGGAAAGATTAATATTTCTGCTTTAACAGACTTGATCTAAGTAAAATTTCAACGTGAATAGCTTAACTTTTTCTACGTTTGCATTGTTTTCCTATAACATATATAGTTCATGCTGGAAACTGCTTTAATGAAATATGTTACGGTCGTTTACGCATAGCCATTTTGAAAACCAATCTCTGACAACTGCTTCAGGATGTCGACTCTTCGGCTCAGTTGTTATAGCACCCTAGCGACCCGGTTTCGAAACCCACCTTAGTAAATTGAGATTTTTCGTCTTAGAATGGTTTGCTCTTTAATTTGCGGTTAAAATCGTAAGACATTGATTTGAAACATTAAACAATTTGATAAAAAAGTAGTATCTCATCATCTGTCTTAAAAAACTGTTGGAAAGACATGAAAAATGCGAATTGTTATCTTAAAAACACGCTTCCATATTTTGTAACAGTCTCCCTAACATGTCAAAATACGAAGTCGGTATATTAAAAAACAAATAATATAGGCAGAAATGTCAATAACTGTAGAAAACAAATCATTTACAATGTGTTAGCAAAAAGAGTATTTATACACATATAACAGACAACGTAAGTGTGCACATAATAAACTCTTATATATTTAACTAATTTACATTTATTAACATTTTCTTTTCAAGAACTCAGCTGAATGATGTGAATCTGCAAGTAAACTTCTTTAACTAAATCATTTATGTTAAATAACAAGTGAATGAAGTATTGCAATGCAATTCAAAGTCCTGGAAGGCATCTAATTTTTTCTACTGTAGTATAACATAAGGAACTGATATCTGTAAATGATGTATTAAACATATTGTACTATATATATAATATGTTATAACAAAATATCCGGATTTAGAATTGCATATATAAAAACATTAAGTTAATTTCATATGAATTTTTTGCCTGATTATAAAAATGTTATCATATAAGTTATTTATAGTAACAACAAAGGGAAATTAATTCTGAAAAGAAAAAAAAGTATATTTATATATATATAAGTCCACAAGAAATTTTTTACCAGGTAGAGATAGGTCAAAATACACTTAAACATTGGATGTAACATGCATTTTGTACCACAGACAAATGGTCTCAATTCTTCACATTCACCTTTATTCATCATTATATTCGTAATCATTTTAAATTGTTTTCTATATTCATTTTGTCATCATCATGGCCACCATCCTCAGAAGTTAACATCAGCATTATCAGCATCGGAATAAATGTCATCATCGCCATCAACTTGATTCATCACTTTTTTGTAAAAATCACTAAATTGATCATTATCATCAACATTATTATTATCATTATCTTTAATATTATAAATTACTAGCATCATTCTTATTTTGTTTTTGTATTCATTTATCATCATTATCAACATATATAGTCATCACCATCCATGAAATATTACTCAAAGCATGCACCATAAATGTATCTAAATAATACAGTTTTCCACCAATGTAAAATTATTGATAACAATATAATAAAAACAGAAAAAGCGGAAAATCGAAGGGCCATCGAACCCGACAGAAATGTAAATGCTGCAGCTTCGGTTTGATTAAGCCTGTTCATGGATGATGGTGGACTGTTATATACCGCCCACGCCCATTAGCCACGAGCTTTTTAAGCAGGAATATTGAACTACCCGGCGGAATAATAAAGCTGAAATGTTATACAGTACACTAATACAACACTAATGCGGTGCTTAAATGAACCGAGAAGAGCGAAAGAAAACAGCTCTAATTGAAAATACGGATGCCACATATTTTCGGCCGATACATGGCACAAACAACGCTGATGCGATGATAAATTGGAAAAATGGAAAACCACAGGTCGTTTAACACCTGACAACACTATTTTTATTATAGATTTTTGCAAACTCTGAACATGTTTTAAATACCTGGGTGAAATAAAACTAAATGCTTTTTGAGAAATATGACAACTACTAAGTTTCAGACTCCTTTTTAAATCAGGAAAGAATTTTATATCGGTGTCAACTATTTCGTTTTGCAAGGTACTCTAGGGTTGATTATAATCATACATGACATCAAAATGATGAAGCACTTTCACTTTATGTTTTGTAACAGATTTAAATGATAATCAAGTGACTGGTTTTGAAAAAAGGCACCTACCCATCCACCTCTAATACTACATTTGAGTGATCAGGTTAAAGTTTTGGTCAATTATTTTTGTAACATTTTTTTTTTACAAATAACTTGTAAAAGACTGGTCTAATTCATTTATAATGATTGCGAAAAATATTACTCCCATGTTGAAAACTATACATACATCAGTTCCGATCTCTAATTGCATCTAATGTTTTATATATATATAAAATGTTAGGTACTTTTGTGTAAGGCTCTGTTTGAATTTAATATCAATAAAGGGAAACGCTGAGGGCTTACATCACCCTTTTTATCCGGATAATACAAAATGCTGTGATAATTCCAAAATGCTACAAAATGACAGATGAACGCTTTTGAAAATTTCAGTTTTTTCGGTAAGTTGCTTAGGCTTGATAAGAGATTCTAACCACCAGATGTTGCAAAAAGAACTAATGGTTATTTATTTCCATGGAAGTCAAACTATTTTACTTTGTTTTTGTGAATACAATACACAATACGTTAAATAGTTTACAAAATCCATGTTAAGTTTAATTGAAAATTCATAAAACTATTTAGAATTGTTTTTAATGCTTGTAATTCACTGTATATACAGCTCTACCATTTCCCTGTCTGACACAGTTTAGAGTAAGTTGTTTACGTTTGCCGTTTTTATGTCAAGACCATTTATATTGATCCTTGTGTGAAAAATGGATAATAGCCGAAAATGGCCATGGATAATGCCCTACATGTGTTGTCCTTAAAAGTGGATAATAGCCGTCATTGACTTCTTGTATTTACATTCCATTACACATTGACCAGTCTTGTGTGTGTGGACATTTTTTGGTGAATGAGTTTGTAACAACATGGTGATATGAACCTGTTAACGATTTTTATACTGGTAACAGGCACAACAACCTAAGAAGTAGAGCATATGAAACCATCGCAGATTAAGAGTTTTTGCCTCACATGTTATTGGAAAGAAATTTTAACACTCTCTATTAATGTAATTTTTACAATTACATATATAGTCCGAATGATGACTTTGGATAAAGACCCAGTAAAGAATGCGGAAAAGATAAGGCCATATATTGGCGCTTGTTTCAGTGCTGGTGGGGAGTACCCGGTAGTCGACCTATACAGATCTCTGGCTCCTTTAGAAATGAATTTTGGATCAAGTGATCTCAGTTACAATTCATAACACCATTGAACTTACAGAAGAAGAGGGAAGAGGATATTGAACAAATATTAAGTTTATGATGAACGTAGATGTTCCTATACACTGGGACCAACTTTTTATATTTCAGTATAGAAATGTATGCGAGTCTTGTATTGCAGATGAAATGTTGGTAGGGTAAACATTCTAAGTGGGGAGGGGGCAACTTTGTATGGAAAAGTTGCGAGTTAAGTTCAGTATCAAACTATTATCAGTTAGGGAATGTACTTCTTCTATGGATTCAGAGCAGTACTCAACATAGTTCAGCAAAACTGAACTGTTGAAGTGCCATAATTTTCACACTCTTAAAATGCCAACAGACCCCTAGCATACTTAATTTCTAAATATGGATGTACCCCCTCCCCCTGTGGAATCACAGCACATTTAGATTCAGGTGTTAGTTCTTGCTTGTTTATTTTTTTACCAAAATCTAGCAGAAAAGATACAAGCGTGTAAGCTTTAGAACCTACTGACAGCGGAATTGAGTTTTAAAACAGAATTTTACAAAGACATAGACATTTACCCTTGTCAGAATAATTTGTATATTTAATATATTGATAACGTAACACATAAGCACAGATAGTGCTTGACTCCCTTTTCATGTTGTCATAGCTATAATTTTTGTTGAATTCCTGTAATAAATAGAATTTAGGTCATTTGTGGCTGATTTGGGTTCATTATATGGATAGCTGGGTCCCAGCTTCGCACATTATGTCATATACAAAAGTTAAAGGGAACCAGATATTTGATAGAGCAAGTACTCGTTGTAAAACGTTATGTTTAAATTTGGACCAATCAGAAACAAGTTCTAAAAATAGCACGGCTGCTGGGGTATAAATAGGTAGATGGATGACGGAGAAGGCATTCGGTATCTGGCGGTCGAAGAAGACACATCGAGGATTCAACTAATAATTTATCCCAGTACCTTGATAAGGAAGTTATTTCAACTACACTGTCAGGGCGGATAAATTATTAAAAAGAAAAAAATTAGAAGTTCGTAGACTAAAGAAGAGTTGCAGAACTTCAACAAAGTTTCGAGCTATAGGGCCAGCGCATAGAAGTTTTACCTTAAGGGTAGTTAAATGCTATATACGATAGCATATATAGGCTGAGCATCGGGAAGCTGACACAGAGACACAGAGTTTGGTAATCTACTGAGATAGTAGGAGAGTTCAAGCTTATAGACGGTTCAGCATTATTGGCGAAGTACAGCCAAGGCATCGGGGATATACCTATATGGTAGTTGAATGCTACATGTGATAGCATATAGGCGCTGAGCATCCAGGAGTCAGGGCAATCATATAGAGTTTGAGAGGACAGAGGCCGAGCATCTATGCGATAGGACTCGTATGTTGTTGATTCAAAGACATTGTCTGACGGGAACTTCAACAAAAAGACCAGTCAAGTATAGAGTCTCCAGCCTATAGGAGTTTGAGCTAATCATTTTCAATTGGAGATTGTAAGTTTGAAACATTTAGTGATTTGCCTGATCCCTGAAATTGTCTAGCACATAATAAGAAGTCATTTACGAATCATTGGTACACGAATCATTAAGGCAAAGTAGCCAGAGGAAAATTCTATATATGAGATATTTGGTCTCACCAGCTCTACGTTTTAACAAAGGACATTCTACATTGTTTGTCAGCTAGTCTAAGACATAGTCACCTTAGCGATTGGACCCAAACCATTGTTCAAGATACTAAAGACGTAGGCACTTCCCTGGGTCATATAACCAGTATCCTGACAACCCTTTTGATAAAATGTTTCAGGAACTTCTGGTACTGGTGTATAAAACATTACCTATGGCATGCTACAGCCATTAGGTACCACATTTTATACTCCTTCGATATACAACAATCAGTACCTTTAGAACAGCATATGCAAAATTTCAAACTACAATATTGGCTATTATCCTCATAGCATTTCATGCTTAATCTTCGAAATTTCTATGAACACTTTGATAAGTATCCATCGACTACTACATATGCTTATATATTTGTCAATGTGAAATATTTGATCTACAATAAAACCTTTATAACATGTTCATATCATTGTTTATACAATAACTGAATGATACAAAGTAATATTCATTACCGAAAGTCCATTAAATGAGGTTGACAACGAATTGAATCCCCAAACTCATTCTAAAAAGCAATATGTACATATTGTTTGGGGCTCTTCATATTGAACAATATGTCCCATGTGCAAATTGTTTAGTGCAAATGGTACAGCTTCTAAACAATGTTGAATCAGTTATAATACTTTTAACAATCAGAATAAGTAATTAGAAAATATTGATAAAAACAATGCCAATACTAAGTTTGATATTTCCTCCAGTTTGTAGCATTTTGGAATTATCACAGCATTTCGTTTTATCCGGATAACAAGGGTGTACATGTAATATGGTCCATATAAATTGCACTTCTCCTAAGTGTCCTCTATCGTGATTGCCGACACAAACTTATGACAAAAATTCAGATCCAAAGAAAGTGGATGCTTACAAAAGCTCCAATTTATGTCCTGTGTGCATGAGATAAGATTAGTTTTAAACATATATGACAAAGCAATTATTTGCGCTATGTTTCTTATGTCTTCGAATAATTTCTAAAATGTATAGTTAATAGCTTTACAGAGAAAAATCCTCATTCATTCAGTAGTTTTAGAGTTATACCATGAAAAAAATCAATAAAGGGAAATAACTGAAAAACTAAATTCGTTAGGGGTCAAGGTCTTCATACATCGCTTTTTCTCAAAATGTTCTCTATCATTGTATGCAATATAATCAAAGTCCATTTAGTAGCTTTAGAGTTATGCACTGGACATGAAAATTCAGTGAAGGAATTTAACTAACATATTAAGGAGGTTATAATTATTGTTCTTGCTGGCGTAAAATCATCTTGTCATGTTGATAAATGATACAAACTTTTTAAGTCCATCCATAAATGATAAAGTAGCAGATCAAAATAGAAATCAGGAAAAGGAGAGATAATTAAAACTAATGATAAAAAATAATCTTTCACGCAACACAACGTCTTGTCATGGTAATATAGGACACAGTAAACGACCGGAAAAGGAATCCAGAGGGTCGAACGGCCGCCTCAATTAACATGCATTTAACTGCAATTAATGCATTTCCACTATCGTCCATGAACAGGCTCAATCAAACCAAGCCTGCAACATTTTCGTTTTTGAGGTGTTGTTCGACCTGTGAAGTTTCCATTTTTCTCTATTCTATTATATAGGAAACATTGTAATATTGAAATCTCGAGACGAATAGCATAGTTAAGAACCTGACCATTAACATTTTACCTCCAAGTGTGATATTGACCTTTGAGCTTGTGGTTTAGGTAAAGCGCAAAATATCATCTGATTTTGGTAAATGTTTTCTATGAAACTGATACAAAATCTGGCGGGACAGACAGAAAGGCAGACGACAGACGCAGCTAAATTCTGTCCCCATATTTTCTTCGGAAAAGGTGGGGGACATAAAACAAGAACAGTTTGACTGATAATGAGAAACCAAAATAAAATTAATGATTCTTACGTTAACGCATTATCGAATTTCACTAGCTGGGCACCTGGGGGTCTTCCGCTACCGTCAAAGCTGGAAGGTCGCCATGTAACCTATAGCTTTGTAGGTACAACGTTAAACTCAACAAAAACAAAACAAATTAGACCCGCTAGTGTTGTACAGACCCACGTTCTAGATATGAAGAAAACAGCTGTTTTTCACTAAACGATGACTTTAAATTCTGATAGTTTTGTAAAAGACAAAATTAAATATAATTACCTCGTCACTATCATCATCTGCAAATTTCAACGATTCCGTTGACATTGCTTTTTCCTGGAATGTCAATGAAAATCAAAATTTTAATGTCAAATATTCGTAAAATTGTATATTTAATTTAACTTACTAAATGATTTCTACTTGTGTCTACATCGTTTGTTATATCTGCAGAATCATTAAATTGTTGTGATCACAACTGAATATGTGGTTACGATTGTCATTCAGTGATTTCTGACGTTATAGCATACCGTAGTTAGGTGTGGTATTGCCGAATATTATTTTAATTATTACCATGTCTGAATACATTTTTGAGTGACTAATTCTTATATCAAATATTCGTTTAATTATATTCATAACATTATAGGGAACTAATGCCGTTCTCTGAAAGACACATGTAAATGGTAGTTACGAGGACCCGAACCATGGTCCTTGACCAAGCACACATCTAAATGGCAATAACCAGAATTCGAACACGCGTCTAAACAACAGTAACCAGTACTCGAATTCAGGGTCTAAATTAAAGACACATCTTAAAGACAGAAACAGGTTTTGAACACATGACCCTAGTCAAAGACGTCTGAATGGCAGTTATCATGACTCGAAACCAGGGTCTTTACCAAACAAACATCTACATGACAGCAACCAGGACTCGAACCCAGTGCCTTAAGCTGCATAGGAACTATCTTTGCCCTGTTTACATTATACGTTAAAGAACAAGCGATACATAAGATAGATTAGATGTATATTTAAGTATATAATAAGAACATTAATTTTTATATATGCTTGGCCGGTTCATAGATTGGTTTCTTTCGGCCAAAGTTTTAGTATGTTTAAGACAGAGGTTAAATATTTTTACTGGACGCTTTCGATAACAGGGATGATAACTTTAAACTATTTGACAATGCAATAAATCAACCTGATAAGCCGAATGAGTACTGCTAAATAACGTATTGCCAGGAATTCAACACATTATCATATTTGATTAATTTTATTAGCTGCTTCTCGAATTACTTGACTCTCTAAAATTTTAGCTTGTACACTCTTAGTGGGCCAAATATTCCTTTTAACCAAGGGTCTGCACAGGTGCAATACAGTCCGTGAACTAATCAGAGATATTAAACTTTGAACTGGTAGATTGTGATGTGATATTGAACCTACCAAAATTTGAACCTCGGCCCTGTTCGTCTGTTAATCAAAATTAATGTAGCATATAACAGTTCAAGTGTTTTATGATATATAGCCACATAATGCGATATTAACGAATTTTAGAATATTATTCTAACCAACATAAAGTTGACATAGTAATCTCAACGAAGTGCAACTCAAGTGTTAAGGGAACTGGTGTAAAATAAAGCGTTAATTTGAGAGATAATCTTCAAAGAATAAGACACGTACTGATGATGTTTGATTATCATCCGTTTTCTATCCAAGATAGAACTGTGTATTTTTGAAATCCATGTTTGAGTGTACTAATATCGGTACAGTAGTAACATTTATATCGGATGTTTTTCATGTGCATTGAAAGGCAAGCGCTGCAAACCCCTCCTGGCCTACTTCACGATCCAGTTATTGACCAACCAAGGCAATTTAACAGAGTAAGATATTTTATCAAACATTTCCGTTGTACACAACTATTAGTAATTTAATTGTACAACAAAACATTTAGAGTAAAACTGATTAATGCATATTGTGCTTTTCAATTTCACTTAAAAACAAGTACATGTACTGCTAAACCAATTAGCTCTATTATCATTTAAATATGAAAAATTGTATATCTCCATGTACAAAATAGAATGAGGAAATATTTGAATAAACAAATCAGAGTAATGGTACTTGTTATGTCAAGTTATCTTTCAATGTGCAATGTCACATTTAAAACCATTAAGTAAATAGTAAGTGGGAGAGGTGGACTAGTAGTAAGGATGGCGTCCGCTCATCTCGGAGTTCTTGGATTAGAGCCCCAATGGGGTCATGACATAACTTTCTCATATGACACTTGTACTGTTTTTTTTTCTAGAAAGAAGGTTCAGGGTTTATAAAAAAAAATAAAATTTCATCATAATCGAGCTTAATTGAATTAGTATGAATCAAATAAATTTGATGCGTTTCAATTTGTCCTTAGTTCTGCGACTCAAAATTTTGTAAGTATTGCTGTGTCTAATATTATTAAAATAATCCTTTAAAGTATATATTATTTAACAAGGGTAGAGCATGTGATTGATACTTCGAAAACTAGAGCATCTGTCAATCAGACAATGATTCTCTAAAAATGTCACTCCCATTTAATAAGCTTAATCAAACTTACAATTGTATGTTCCTACTATAGTTTTATTTTTCATCCAATTATAGAACATTGTCATTCTTGTTATGTCAATAGCATATATTGTACAAGCATGAAGTTAACACGTTAAAGTAGTTAAATTACAGGAAAGCTACATACTAACAGACACCAGGCTTCTGATGTTGGCAGGACCTATAAGCACATTTTCTCTGTGTGTATTAGTGCAATATGCATTCGTTGCCAAGAAAGAGGTTTTCGATAGCAGCTTTACTATTTTGGTAGTTCCAGATTGAAAGCAATTTTCGTTCAGTTACCCTTATATATAAAGTCAATGTTTTGATTGTCATCAGAGAGATTTTTCATGTAAAGAAAATATTGTGCATCTTGTTCAATGGTGATTTGGTCTTTTACAATTGTTGACTGCCTGTTCATATTAGAGACATGGCTGTACTTGACCAAAGAATCACCGATGTCGCTTCTCAGTTTGCTGAATGAAAATTTGCAACACACACACTTGAGTTTTGCTCTGGCAAATGACCATAATAAAAAGAGATGGAAGTGCAGGGGGTCACATTGAAAATTCAAATAAGATAATTCGTTAGATGGTTTCTTGTCAGGAGGTTGCACGGCTCGTGAATTGATTCTAGACATCTGTTGACAAGCTAAAATAAAGACAAAACAAAGGTACTGATATTCGTCATCATGTTCAACACAGCCATTTTCAGAATATGTTCTGAAAGACGTATAATCCCCTTGTGACAAAATTAAAGACATAAAAATATAATCTGTAAAAAGATTCTTTGGAAGCATAGAATTCAACCAGGACAAATAATAGCAGACTCGGTTTGATTGAGTCTGCCCATGAAAAGTAATGGAAAGTGCGACACCTCTTATGCCCACTAGGATCGGTTTAAGCGGAATTCTATTACAAAGATATTAAACGGACCCAATGATATCAAAGGACCAGAAAATTTAACATAAGGGGACACTTTTTACGGCCGCCATACGGCGCTGAAAGATTGCTGTTGAGATAGTTAATACAGTCTGTGAAAAGGTCAAAATTTGTTGATTTTGAATTAATGGTCCTTGACAGTTGGGGTATTGTAGATACACGTGTTGCAAATTGAACGAGTGAGGAGACAGCAATATAACACATTTTGCAGAAAGGTAAAAAGAAACAACTGCTAAAAACAATGAGCAAGTATCCGCTTTTCAGCTGACAATGCCCACTACAACTATCAAAAGTCGAATACCAATTCTATTATCTTAAACAGAACTGTACTCCATTTACCAGGTTATAAGTTTTCTGGAAATTTCGCAATGCCAACCTTGAGTTGTTTCACCCAAAATAATCACATATTCTCACCATTCTTACAATAGTAGCTTATGGAACAAATTCTGATATTTTTCATGTTTTTAGCTCACTTTAGCACAAACGCTCAAAGTGAGCTATTATGACTGATCATTGTCCGGCATTTGTCGTCGTCCGTCATCCGTCGTTAGTCAACATTTGCCTTGTTTACATTCTAAAGGCCACAGTTTTGACCCAATTGGTATGAAACTTGGTCAGAATGTATATCTTGATGATCTCTAGGTAAAATTCGAAACTTGGTCATATGAGATCAAAAACTAGATCAGTAGGCGAGATCAAAGGAAAATCTTGTTAACACTCTATATTCCACAGATTAAGATTGAAATTCATGCAAATAAGTCAGAATGTTTGCCTTGATGACCTCAAGTTCATGTTCGAATCTGGGTCAACTAGGGTGAAAAGCTAGGTCATCCGGTCAAAATTAACGGAAAAGCTTTTTAACAGTCTAGAGGCCACATTTATGAACATATCTTCATGAAGCTTAGTCAGAATGTTTAGCTTTATGATTCCTATGCCAAATTTTAAAACATGGTTATGTGGGTCAAAAAAGGCCACTAGGGCAGATAAAAGGAAAATCTTGTTATCACGCAATATACCACATTTCTAGATCGAAACTTATGAGAATTTGTCAGATTGTTTGTCTTGATTTCTAGGTAAATTTCGAATCTGGTTCATGTTGGGTCAAAAACAGGAAAACAAAGATCAAATAAAAATCTTGTGTATGCAATAGGGAATTGTTTACTGGAACTTCATGAAATTTGATAAGAATGTTTGTGTCGATCAAGTCTAGGTCAAGTTTGAATAAGTGTCATCTTCGGTAAAAAAAAAAAAAAACTAGGTCACTAGGTCGAATCAAAAGAAAACGGTGTGTATGCAATAGGGGCTGCATGTTTCAAAGAATATTCGTTGAATTTAATCAAAAAGTTTGTCTTGATCAAATTTAAGTCAAGTTTGAATATTAGTCATCTGGGTTCAAAAACTAGGTCACCCAGTCAAATAAAAGAAAAACTGAGTCTATGCAATAGGGACTGCATTTTACTAGGTGTTTGTGAAATCCGATCAGTATGATTTTCTTGATGAAATCTAGGTCAAGTTCGAATAGGGTCAGTGGGTCAAAAAACCAGGTCATCTGGTCAAATAGAGAAAAACTTGTGTATGCAATAGCGGCTGCTTTTTTACTTGATATTCGTGAAATTCAAACAGGCTGTTTTTCTTGATCAAATCATGGGGTCGAAAACTAGGTTAGTCACTGGGTAAAATCAAAGGAAAAGCTTGTTTACAATCCAGAGGCCAGTTTTGTGCTCCAATCTTCTCGAAACTTTGTCAAAATGTTTGCCTCTATATGTATATAATTATATATATATATATATTAATATATTAATGGCAGATTTCTTATCAGGGTCATATGGAGTCAAAAACCATGTCACTAGGTCCAATAAAAGCAAATGCTTATTTACACTCAAAGGGTCGCATTTTTGGTCTAATCTTAATAATAATTGGTCAGAATATTTCTCTGTAAAATCCCGGGCGATTTAAAAGTTGGTCAGGTTGGGTAAAAAAACTAGGTCACTAGGCCAAATCGAAGAAAAATTTTGTTTATACTCTAAAGGCCACATTTTGCTCCAATTTTTATGAAACTTGGTCAGAATTTTTATCTCATCTAAACTCGGATAAATTTTAAACTGGGTCATGTGGTGTCGAAAACTGTGGTGTCAAAAATCGGCCCACTATGTCAAACATGTTTACACTGTTATGGTGTGCTACCACTGACCATCTTGGCGCTCTTGAAAATTATTAACCAGGTAAACTTGTTGGATACTCTATATCACCGGGAGCTCCCGTAAAATAAAATAAATTATTTGGATACTTCTGCTTCTTTTTAAATTTACATACCTCTATTTACGACAATTTTGTACATTTTAGAATTCATGAAAAGAGGAATGATTTTTAACTTAGCCTTGTAAATTTCCCTCCATTTGGATGGGATGTACCCCAGGCAACATCTTATGAAAAATATAATTCTAAATTAATTCGATTTTCAAGAGCGTGTAGACATGTTGCGGACTTCAGTAAAGGCAATCGATATGCATGTATTACAAATACTTTTCTTAAACAGGGCTACTGTTAATATAAATTACGCATATGCTTTGCAATATTTTACTATTGTTCATCAGATTTGGTTCTAAAATATAATAGTAATTTAAAGACACTATTGCGAGCTGTTATATCAAAACCAGATTTTTTTTGGGGATGTGGTTTTCAAACTTAGTAAGACTTTTGGGCATGACAATTTCCCAATTGTATGTACTTATTAAACGTTTTCTTAAAGGAGGTTATTACCCAACTGTTTTTAGACACAACGCATGTTTGGTATACAGCCCTTTTACAGCTAGACTCTACGATTTCCTCTTTGAAAGTGTCCAACGGAACAGGTGGTCTCTATGATCTACCTTCTGAAATCCAAACAAGACTTAGCTATTTTGATTGCATGTTTCGTCGGTCCCTAAGGGATGTCTTCCGTGTTGCTCTGTCTTCTGCTTAGCCATTGAGTACCTGCGTTTTAGATTCTTAATTTTTTTTTTAAATTTATGTAAATATACAAGAGCATTTTTGTGGTTTGTGTGCATAACATGCCTTCTGTTGCCTTTTCGTCTGTTTCACGCGGCGGTAAAAACTTTTATTATCACTGTTCTGTGAGTTTGGAACATGGTGTGGGTAAGAGTGAGGTTGGATGCACCTTAAACTGGTTTAAGCTCTGAAGTGATGGTTTTGCCACTGATCATTCAAAGACGGTACCCTACTCTGTTTCTTCATTTATTTGCTTTCTGTTGGTGTGTTTGTTTTGTGTGAGAGTGTGTGCGTTGGTCTTGTGCGGTTCCGCTAGCTGAGTTGAGAAGTTTTTTGATGCTGCGTTTTTGGGACGTGGTTTTCCCTGTTCAATATTTAACCTAAAGTCTAAAGACGAAGTAGCATTAGATGGCGTATATCCTTTTAGAACTTTGCATACATTATTCTCAAATAAAAAGGCGACACTCTACAGGTCGATCAAAACGACAAAAATGAAAATGTTTGAGGCTCGGTTTGATTGAGCCTGTTCATGGACGGTGGTGAATATGCATGCTACCGTCCACGCCCTCTTGCCCCGGGTTGAGCAGAATTTAACATTTACACAAGCCGTTCTTTTTCATTTCTCCAATTTCGAATGCCTCCATATCGTATGTGATGAGTATGATCCCCAGCATTCTAAAATCCGGGACAAGATCTCAAAGAGGAAAATGCGTCTAATGCATAGTATTGCGAGATTTCCAAATTTCAGCTAGCTGTGGCTCGTTTTCAGAAGTTGAAGACGAAAAGACCGAGTTGCTCCACTTCTTGAGTAAACAGGATATTGACACAGGTCACAAAAACTTGGTGTCAGTTAAAAGATTTTTCATCGTTTCCTCTGTTTGTCGATTTGCTGTTTCATTTTCTCCGTCTTTCGACAGAATTTTGCTGGTTAATCTGACACGCAAAACTGATGCTACATCTGACTGATATTGCCATTTTGGAGTTACACGAATGTTATGAAAAAAAATGTCTTCTTGTTATTGGCGTTGCAGTATATCCCCAAATTCCTGTAGAAGAGCTGTGAATAGCATTTCAAGTAGAACAAATCCTGAGATTTATTGCAGTTTGCTTTGTTTTAAATTTTCATGGAAAATGATGGGCAAAGCGTTTGCAGATTTCCATGCCTTCACCAATTGTGACAAGATAACTGCTTTTTGTGGGTAAGTTAAAACTAAGATTAGGAAACTTATGCCATCATGTGTAATATCACAGTATCATTCTGGGTTCTTTCTACTTAACCTAAAAGGTAAGGTCTATGGCGTGTATTCCCCTATCTACTGTTACATTTTTGAACATACTAAAGATGTTTTTATTTTTTTTTTATAATACTCTTGCTGTCGACAATCTCTTGCTTTTACATGCTGACACATTTTTCTGGCATGTACCATTTTTTCAGATATCAGCTCACTTTGTTGAGTGATATATATCACCGATTCTGAACTTGTTTAATGCGTTTATTAACTTCGGCCATTTAAAGCAAATTGAAAATATCTGTCTTAATCTCATGTATTACACAGTTTGTTTTACATGATCAATAAATGCATGTATCTGATCAATGAATTATGTAGATTACACGGCAGTCCTTACATAATTACGAACATTGATTTATTTTTGCAGCAATAAAAGTAACTTACCGGAAGGGGCATTTGTCATATTTGCTGTCATAGAAACCACGTTTTCTCATCTTGGAAAAGAACTTAAAATAACTGCATATTCTCCAGTTTGCCCATCATGTATAAACATCTCAAATACTTTTAAAGTTATTGCATAAGTCATCATTTTTGACTGATGTTGGACAGATGAACGAATAGACCGATAAATGGAGAAAATAAAATAACATGCATGTTTACCCTAGTCCCTTCAATAGCGTTTAACAATCCTGTATGCAGTTTCAAAAAAAATCCTTCTGAATCAGCACTTTTAGAGTTATGCCTAGTACAAGTCAAATAAATAAAGCGGGGTTATTCAGATATTAAGCAAAAAACGTTTTGAACAATGCACTTCCTTTTAAGAGACTCAGTCATTGTTTGAAGTTATATTTCGGAGTTCTGCTCTAAATTAAGAGGTAATTCAGCACGTAAACAATGCAGTTTTATGTTTGTTTATTTATTTATTTATTTATTTTGTATTCCACATTTTCTCTCAATATCCTCCATTTTTTATGCAGTTTGAATAAAATCCATTCAAAACTTTAAGATTTATGGCTCAGATAGATATTCAGTAAGATGAGATTATTCAAAAAGTGAGCAAAGTAGTGTTATAATTTTTGTATATGCAATGTAGCGCAATGGCCTCTGTCATTTTATGAAGTTTAAACGAAATCCATGAACCTTATGCGGAGTAATATTCCGGAATAGTGTAATGATTAATTAAGAGAGGGAGAAAAAAAACGAGGCATTATAGATTTAATGTTTTAGCAGTTACAATGTATATGAACCAAGCAGAATACAATCCGGATACGGGCAATAAAGGTGGGGGGGGGGGGCGGGGCAGTAATGACGTAACGTAGGGTCAAGCCCTCCTCAGAAATCATTAAAGTCTAGACTGGATTAGGTAATAGTTAATTTAGCTTTTAATAACTTTTTCCACTGTAGAGTACATTAATTAAACGTACATATTAGTTATATTAACTTAACATCCAGACGGGCGTATGTTTAGTTAATAAAAATTCAGATGCTAATAATTTGTTCAAGTAGAAAGGTCTCGAAGCGATACTTTTCACTTAAGTTTTATAATGATACATAATCAGAAATCCTACGGTTTTAATCACATTAACGTAAGAACAATATCAACTTATTGAGATAAGTAATGAATTATTTACCCTGTAACCAATGTAGAAAATGCATTGATTTGATTAACCCTTATTATATAGACATTTTGTTTTTAAATTGAAATAAGTCATAGCTTCTGAATGTTTAATTAACGTTACTAATTGATAGTAAGTCTATAAATGTAATGACAATTACAAGCGGGATAACATTCTGAGACATTTTAAAACTGCTTTGAAAATTAATGGACGTTTGTATAACGTAATTAATTGATATACTATAAATGTACAGAGTATAGCAAGCAGGATTAGGTTTTGAGCCAGTTTAAATGTGCCTTGAAAGTGTAATCAAGAAAACCTCAGATGTGCTAAAACAGTAGGTAAATTTGATTATTTTACCTTGCAAACATTCAGGACAATTGTTTCTTTACAAGGGTTTTGGTATAATACTTTAATGTATTTAACGTAAACTTCATTTGACTAAACGGAGATCATTTTTTATCTGTAATACAGAACTGTAAGTAGATAAAATTCAGAGGAAGCTATTTGCATCTAACAAACAACCACATAGTAAAGAAACCGTATATATAAAATTAAACAAACACAGATTCGTGCACCAACCATTTGTTTACAATATGTTTCATCTTTTTACATTCTGATGTAAATATCATGTTTCCTGACCTGTCTTCATTTGTTTTGAAAATAAAAAGAGATATTTAGGGAATTATAGAATAATAAGCGTCTTAATATTTACGTTTACTTTATTTAGACTTCAATTTAAAACATATATTAATAGCAAAAAAAATATGGTACGTGTTAAATAAAACACTTGCTTGTTACAAATAAAAACAACAAACTCCTGTCCGTTTTATAGTCGTACTTTTATATCGACAAATGTTTGTATTACTTCCTGGTAACTTGGTGAATTGACTGGTTATATGACGGAGCGTAGCTAACAACGGACCTACCTCTTTCAGAGCTAAAGGATAAAATGCTCTGTAGCAACTTCCGAGCTAGTAAATATCGCGAGAAAAAAAAACTGTCAACAAAGGTGAATGTTATAGTATATATTTTGCTTTTTTTAATTTACTTCAAATATCAGAATAAGGGGAAAGGTAGGCAATGTAAATTTGATTAAACTTTACAGACAATTTAGTCTTATGTGAACGATTTAACCAACAAGCTGACTTAGTGATGAACAAGGCACTTTCATTATCACGTGTTTGCCTTTTGATAGTAAGAAGCAAATGTAGTAGGCCAGAAATAGCCATAGTGTAAACAACTCATTTGAAATTTATTTAAATTTGTACTGAACAGCTTTAGAGTAGAAATATTTACTTTTTTTTGCGAGAGACAGTTCTATCGTTAAGAAGATAGTTATTTCGCCAAATTCTGTCTTTATTGTTTTGACTTAACTTTTAAGCATATATTTCAAAATGTTTCCTCCAAGAAAACAGTTCCTGTAAACTCAAAACAAAATAAAAAGGAGCAAATGCGGTTCCCCTTAGATGATAAATATTTCCGTGAGGGAGTTTTATTATTATATATGAAATTGATATACTTATTACGGTATCGCTTTACCGTATAAAACTGAACAGGAAAATTAACTGAGTGTATAATAAATTCATAGTGTATCGTATCTACCTCCCTTGTCACACCATTGATAAATATCTACGCATCAAACTAATTTATGATATGTTAAACTATTTAAAACCTTGACAGCAAGTTCATTCAAACCTTTTTCACCCTGACGTAAAACAGCTTGTTCCGAAAGTTGAGGTTTCTAAAATCTTGTATTGATAAACTAACACCTGTCCTGCTCCTTAGTAAAGGGAGTGAAAATTTACCCATGCACACTCAACCTACGGCTAAATGACATGACCACAGAAAGTAAACTAGGATATGGTGGCTTATTTCTGCCAACCACATATCCACTTATTTATGTAGACAATTTTATCCACTTATTTATGTAGACAATTTTATCTAAAAATGTCACATATCCAGTTATTATCTGGCAAGTGGCAGAATTGCGTGTTATCTAGATAATCAAGTTAACAGGACAAAACTGCCTGTTAGTGCCCACTTCTGCCATCCACATATTCACATAAATTAATGGTTATTGTGAAAGTTGTATTGATATCCAGTTAATATTTTTTACAGTTTTCGTCTTCTATAAGGAATTGTCAGGGTATAGAATATTGAAACGGGGAGAAAATGTATAGGCGGCCGAGTAGCTCAATCGGTAGAGCATAGGGACAGTATTCCTAGGCCCCTGGTTCGAGTCACGATCCGGCTGCACATTTTTCTTATCCTATGACATTTGTCGCCTAACGAGGGCCCGTGACAGCTGTTCTTGTACCCCGCTGCGGATGGCTTGATAAAACGCCTTTAGAAGAAGGAAAACTAAGTTTGGTATTACTTGTTAGTCTCCGACGCCTGTAGTTGCTTGATTTATAAAGTACCCGCTGAAATTCGAGGACGAATTTCAAAATGGTGGGATATATACCACGGTATAGAACTTGTATATAAAACAGAGAAAATGTGTTGGCATTCTGTTAGCTCGGTCGGTAGATTACGGAACGGTATTCCGAGACCCCGGGTTCGAGTCTCGGTTTGACTTCTCATTTTCTTGTGACAGAATGAATGAGAGTATATCCGCCTTATCCCCTACCACCACCCCTAATGGTTTGTGCCTATAGGTATGATTTGGAATTATAAATTTGCATTATTGTTATGCCTCTTATGTATTTTTATTTATTCCGTAATTATATGGAACGATTACGGGGTATTGCCAATCATAACTGACTAACAGACAAAAATCAAGATACCAGGTCGATGTAAGTGAATATGTGTATGGCAGTAGTGGGCACTAACAGGCAGTTTTGTTAAGATACTTAAGTGGATAACAAGCGGTTTTGTCACATGTCAGATAATAACTGAATAAGTGACATTTTTACGAAAACAATTGGCTAATGAGCATTAAAACAGATAGTAAGTGATTCACAATAAACATGCAATACATTATTCATCAGCCACATTGATCTTTCATTTCTACATATTTAAGTGAACTAAAATCGGGAACAGATATAATCCATTTATTTTAAACTTATTTTTTTATGGACGTTTCATAATATGATCCTCTTATAGCTTTTATTACAGAACTTACAACCTGTGGCAATTAGCCTACAAAAGTCGTGCTTTAACGTGAAATGTTTTATCAAGAGTAGTTGAAGCATACATTTTATTTAAATTCATTATTTTAAGAAATTAATATTTTTAACTTAGTAACAGATAAATTCAATTTGTTGTCATTCCGCACACCGTCATGCAAAGTCCCAATGCAAAAATTGAAGGCGAACACTATTCCCCTCAACTCCTTTGATTTATTTCCAATTTTATCAACATGACGATCAATTTAGTCCGTATACAAACAGATAATTATAATCTTTAAACAGATTATATTTCTGTTGATATTTAAATTCAGATGTTTTATTTCACAATGTCAAAGAGGTTGAGGTTTGAGTGGTTAATGAGGCTGTCAAATTTAACTGGGGCAATGGGTCTGGGAAGGGAGTGTTCTATTTTCGCATTTTTATATTTCGTTAGACCATGGTCCCTATTTTTGGAGAATTCAAGTTTATTTTAGATATTCTATTAATTGAATGTTGTTTATTTTTGCGTAAGATATAATTTCGAGCATATGATACAAAAAAAGATCTGGAGAAAGTATGACATGTCAAACGTTGCTTAATAATCTATGCATCTTACTATTATTGCATTTGTGATTTTGTCAATCAATGTCGTGTCATTCATAATTATTCTAAATTGTGCTTTTGTATATTGTATATGTCCTTATTCGTATTGTTTCATATAGAGCAAAGTCTGGTTATATTTTGACTTGTAAAACCAATTATAAAATATGACCGTAGCTTCTGTGTATTTCCAGTTGAAACATTGTCTGTTATGAATGCCGTGACTCATAGCTTGCATCTTATTCTAAATCAACGTAAACTTTACATTTTCAGCTTTGCTATTTATGCCTGATGGTAAGTTTCAGATATTTATAAACACTAACAATAAAAAGACTAAATTGAAAACGCACAGTAAACTAGTCAGAATGTTCATGTAACATAAACACTGTTCATCGTAACATTTATGTATGTTTTCGTGAATGTTTCAGCCTTATTGAAATGAAATCTTACATTTCAGGTCATTGACAATTCTTCACCAAGAAGTGCAGAAATGACATCTGTAAGTTGTTGATTGTTTTGGTGTTAAACATTTAGATATAAACAAGAAAAACATAATCTTTAATAAATATAGTATATGTTTACATCGAATGTTACATATGAACGATAAAACGGTAACTACTCTTTTGATTTTTATATGAATGTAATGTAGAAAGGGGGCCTCCGTGGCCGAGTGGTTAGAGTCGTTGACTTCAAACCATTTGCCCCTCATCGATGTGGGTTCGAAACCTCATTTGGGGCGTATAATTCTTCACGTGAGGAAGCCATCCAGCTGGCTTACGGAAGGTCGGTGGTTATACCCAGGTGCCCGCTCGTGATGAAATAGTGCACGGAGGGGCACCTGGGGTCTTCCTCCACCATTAAAGCTGGAAAGTCGCCATATGACCTAAAATTGTGTCGGTGCGACGTTAAACCCAACAAAATAAATAAATAAAGTAATGTAGAAAGAGTTATAACAACTGTTCAACCTATTCTATTAGTAAATAAAAGGATTGCTATACATGAATCGATCATACATTTCCCAAGGCGATTATTCACGCCTTTAGATACTAGCACGCCTGTAGCCGGTGAAGCAAAGTCGCCAAATTACCAGAGAGTAACACAAACATTTTAATTATAAACAAGACCATAGTGATGACACTGGATCGCTCACCTGAGTAATATGAGCTACATGTTTTAAATGTCTAACTGATGCTAATATATTAAGAAAATTTGCAAAAGGTCACATCCATGGTCATTGAAAGTCAGTTTAAAGATTGGAGTGTAAAACTGTATAATAATGCCATCTAAATTTCAACGCTGTATTTTGAGAAGAAAAAACAACAACAAAAAACAAGGAAGTAGGTCAGAAGGTCAAAGTATTTTCCTATATGACTCATATAAAAACTAAGTGACCCATATTTAAATGGACAATCTTAGTACAGGACTACTAGATAAAGCCATATGTAAAACATCTAAGCTCTGTGTCTCTCGGTTTCAGAGAAGAACGTGATTTTAGTGTTTTTCTTAAAGAACTGTAAATCTCCCAAGAGGTTTTGAAGATTTGAGATTTTTAAAACTTACAATATAGCCATTGAGAAAAATAGCCCCGCCCCCTGACAGGCATATTTTTACTGAAATATAACGGCTTATACAATTTTGTTAGAGTGTCACCCAGAGGTCGTTTCTACAAACTATTTTTGAAATCCGACTACTGTAACTGTTTCTGAGAAGAAGATATTTAAAGCAGAATAATTTTTTTTCAAATGTTGACGGACGACGCACGAATGAAGACGGACGACCAGAAAAGCTGGCGGGCTCAAACGAAAAGGAGTTATCAGATATGAATAAGCGTGTTAAAGAAAACACGTATCAATTTTTTTTGCTATTAATATATGTTTTAAATTCAATTCTAAATGAAGTAAATAAAATGCTTATTGTTTTATAATTACTAAATGATATCTCTTGTTATTAAAATAATTGAAGTCATCTCAGAAAAATAATGATATTGATAACAAGTGTAAATATATAAAAACTTGTAAACAAATGGTTGGCGCACGAATCTTTATTTGTATACTTTTCAAATATACGGTTGGTTGCTTTTACGTTGCTAATACATATAATGAGATTGTCCGAGATTTTTCAACTAACAGTTTCATATTACAGATAAAATAGATACCCATTTAGTCAATTGAAGTTTACGTTAAATGTATCAAAGCATTAGACCAATACGATGTCGTGAAAAAATTCTTCAACTATTGCCCATACTGCTGGAACGGTAACTTAAAGCTAGGGCACACCTGGGGCCGTATTCGAAAAGCATCTTTAGTATAAGTATACGAAACTGATTATTTACTTAAGTATTAAATAGGTAAGAAATTACTTTTACTTAAGTATATTTTTATTCATAAAACAACTTAATTAGTAATTCTTGTCTTTTATTGTGGACGAAAACATTTTAAGAAACAACATTTATTTCAGACAGATACAATATGCACCATAATGTATAAAGAGCTTTTATCTGAAAAACAACACTTTAATCGTACTCACGAAGCCATTTTGTTTTCTGACTTAAGTCATTTCTTACGTATCTTAAGATTAAGCTGTTTTATGAGTAGGACTTAAGTTTTTACTTAGACTTAAACTGAAATCACCACAAACTTAAGTAAGATCTTAAACTTAAGTCAAAATTTATACTTAAGATGCTTTATAAATACGGCCCCTGAAAGTTACATGAGATTTTTAATCCGGCTTTCAACGTAATTCCGCTTGTAATACTTTATACAGTTATAACGTTAATCAAACCTCCAGACGCTCAAACTTAATTCAAATTTAGAAAGAAATTTATAAGGATAAATTAAATCCTTTCTACAATAGCTAGAGGGTAAATTATTCATTAATTTTCACAATAAATTGATAGGAAATCGATCTACCGAATTTCGTTACGAAGCGACAAAAATCGGTATTGATTCCTAGCGGTATCATGCGATGTATTCCAAAAACGCATACTATGCGAATAAAAATTATAGAGTTCCGGTTTAGACCATGGGTGTGAAACGAACCCGATGAAATCCGGGATATCACTTCCGTCGCCGGTCTTCGTTAATAAGCGTCCATCGGATTAGTAGGCCAAACGCAACATCCGCACAATAAGATGTCTGCGACACAAAAGATATTTGAAGTCTACAAGCTGTTGAGTTTGTTGCGTCACAAGCTAATCAACCGCTAATATACAACTATGAATTGTTCTGCATCGTACATCTAGAATGATTATTTGCCATTACTCAGAACAATATTTTTACCTCGTATATTTCGGCCGTATTGCACAGCCTTCATCAGCAAAGTGCCTAGTTAGTGTTGCATAGCGTCACGTGACAATTGGTGATCACGTGACACTCGTCACGTAACCGGGACGAGGGGCTTGAGTTACCTCCACTTTACAACTCTCTCCTAGTGTCACGTGATGATCACCAATTGTCACGTGACGCTATGCAACACTGAGCAGGCACTTTGCTGATGAAGGATGTGCGAAACGGCCGAAATATACAAGGTAAAAATATTGTTCTGAGTAATGGAAAATAATCATCCTAGAAACCGCTAACATGACTACACTAACATGTTCTATTCATTAGCATTTTTATACGGCGCACATGTCTTGAACATTTTAATTTTTACATTGATATACTGATACACTGGCGCCGACATTTTGATTTTGAAAATTTCAAAAAAAATCATCTAACGAGTTCTTCAGTTCGGGGAATAAAAGAATACATTCACCTGTGTGTCGCCATTCAGTTTGTAATTTAAAACCTTTCCGGTGCTTTTATTACTTAGTACTTCTCTCTTAATCAGAAATGAAAATTGAATACACATTTTTAAGAAATCAGTGATTTTACTTGCAGGCCCGACTGATGGATGGAATGTTATTCTACTTTCATATTATAGAGAATGTTCGGTGCTCCAGAACAACATGTGGTTGGATCAGTTTACATTTATAGAAACATGAGTAACTAATTTTCTAATGTAAAAAATAACCCAACCATTTAGAAAACACTCAGTTTTTTTATTTTTATTTATGCAGCACCGGCGTTATTATCATTTTAATCGTAAGATTTCTGGTAAATAGTATAACTTAAGAGAAAAGTATCGTTTCGTTATCTTTGCATTTATTAATTGATCGAAGTCTCAATGTCTATACGTTGATTACCTTATCCCGCTTAGACGTTTAAATAACGTAATCCGCTGCGAAAAAAGAAATATTAACTAATTATTCATTACGTAATGCTGTCTGAAATTGGCATTGTTTCCTTTGTATTCTGCTAATCAGTGTTGGGTCGGAGTGGGCGGTGAGGGCAAAGAAAATGCGTCCTCTACCCCATCCACTCTTAACAGTTATCACCTTACGGGAGACAGAAAACCAAAATATCGCATTTATGCATGTGATATAAAATTACGGATGAAATCGTATGTGCAAAATGAAAGAAAACAAATACGCATGAGATAGTAAATCACTGGGGATTCAAGTTAAAGAATTATTCAAAGTTAACTAATGGGAAATTTTCAGTGGGCATTTTAGCGAGGTATAAAAATATTTTTATCAAATTATTTAACTTTTGGTGTTTGTAACGGATATTATTTTCATTTTTGTGCAGGTACATACCTTTGTTCTTTTATCTACAGTATTCCTTTAAGTTTAACATGAAATATAAGAATGCACATAGCAAACTTTATTTTTTCATGTCAGGTGCATTACAACGACGCTTTGCGAGCACTATATATGTAAATGTTCAATACTAAGAAAAATTTGTTGAACTATGAAATGTTACTTACTGCAAACTATGAAAAATCCAATTATTTCATGCCAATTTGCCGCACAGATGTCGTCGTTGAATACACACTAGTAAATCTGCTTCCTTAATGGTTAGTGTTAAAATGCGCATGCCTATTATCCTTGACCATATTACTTCTCGAAAGTTAAGTAAGCGTAAAATTTATCGAAATACACGTTTATTTAATAGTTTTTTTTAAGAATAACGTGCTAAACCTAAGTAAAACATATTTTTTGTCGGGCAACTGATTTTTGTATACACATAATCTCTTGGAATTCTGTATATAAACATTGTACTGTAATTTTAAACGATTTTTGCAAACATTTAATTACATACATGACAAAAACTAGTAAAAAATAGAAAAAAAAGAGAAAAAACTGCAACAGTTTGCTTAAGAAAATTTTAAATTGACGGATAACTAAATTTAAATACTTTTATTTTCTATCTTAAAATAATAAAAGAAGACGTTTACCCGCCTGAAAAATTCTAATGAAATTTTGAATAATTGATTGAATGTTTGCTACAGGTAATTATGTTGTAAGGTTCGGAGAAAATGTTTCTTCTTCAATACAGTTTACTTGTTGAATTGTTTTAATATGGAGTCAACGTAAAATGGCATTAATAATATGCAGTAGAAACAATATATTTTTTTCTTCCACTGGACATAAATCAAATCGTACCTATTTACCTGCTACTATGTTTAACAATTTTTCTATATTTCCATTTCATTGTAATTTAAATTTGATAAATCCTCAACGAAACTCCCCTCCCCCACCCACACCCCTCCCCAATCAATATCTTTATTGATAGAACCACCGACATTTCGTAACCCAGAGGGATGGTTTCCTCATATGAAGAATTGACGGTCACGGAGGCCCCCGCTATGTGACAAAGGTATCTCTTCCTTCTATATGACCAGGTAAATAATGAAACTTTTATCCATTGGATATATATTTTTATTGTTTATTTCTTGATTTTATGGCAAAAATTACGGTTTTCCAAGCGTTATACAGAATTTCAACACAGTCATAAATGAAGGCATAAGTGACGTTACAACTAGAAACGTTACTAACGTTCGTTTCAACTTGGCGTTCAGATAATTGTTTGCAGATGTATTAGCCTTATATATCTATCAAAAGAAATAAAACATTTTTTTTTAGTTTTGAACTCAGTACTGTAGGCCACGAAGAAAACGTACCAAGTCCTTTAATGATTCTTCATACGTTTTACATGTACATAGATAGTCGGCGCAACCATGGAACTTTGTACCACACAAATGTTAACGATTTTAAATGTTCCATTAAACTCGTTGATGTCCTGGGTTTCCTTTTAGAATCAAACTGATTGCTTTCTCTTTGCTTGCAAACACACTGCCAGTGTCATATCCTTCTATATGCATGTTTGTCTAAAAGAGTCAAACATATGTATATGCTTATAGTGACATCAATCTAAATGATGACAACAAGGCTATTACAAAACGTCGCGGCTGATGTAAATTTATTTGGCCTCTATAACAACTCATCAGTTGAAAACAAGGAAATGAGCTGTAGGCAAAGGCATTTGTGAGCATACCTTACATCCGGCACATGTCTTTCTGCAATTTACCAAACAAAGATATGTCAGCATTAACTATCTTCACGCCCGAACAACTGTATTTCTACACATATTGCTGAATAACTTCAGCTTACCAATGTCAGTGAGTTATTACAATTCCGTACTGACTTTTGTAGGTTTGCTTACATATCCCATATGCCTTCAAAAGTTTGGAATCAATGTGCAAAGACTCTTTGTATCTTATATTTGTATTTTATGATTGATATTTTAACACATAATGATGTATACATGCAATGAATATATGCAGGTCCGTCTTATAACGTTTTGTCTTATAAAAAGTTCCTTAGCAATATGTCAGCTCAATTATGCTCCCACTGCAGAGTTTATATGATGTACTAATTAACATAATGTAATGTAATTAATACATTTTATCTTTGGAATATAGTCGTATCCTTTTCTTTTGCAAAAATAATATATGCGCCTCAACGTGTTCCTGGTTTAGCTGAATTAGGAGTATAGGAAACAATTTGATACGGATCTGTACGATATACCCATACATGTATGATATAGAATTATGCACCTTTGACGTAGAAGCAAGAAAAAAAAGCGTAGTGTGCGCATTGTTTAAAGTTTTTTCGATTAATAGTTTTTGAAAAATGCCTCTACTTAGACTAAATATTACAACGATATATGTATTCTGATACTCAACTCCTGCTAGAGTTCATATCTAGTTCATGTAGAGTGTGGGATACGTCATTAACATGAACTTGACACATGCTCTAGACATTAAGTTCCGATTATTAGTTCCTTTAAATAAACCCCTCTTAAGCATTTTTCAGGGAGCATGCGTTACATATCTGTGAGACATCTTTTTGGCTATCAATGACACTATTATAAAACAAAAGTGTTCTTATACTTCGGTGAAATATTAACAATTCTTTAATCGAGTAACCACCGAAAGTAAAGTTACACAGGTGGGGTAATAACGAAGGAAAAAGTAGTATGCTTTTGGTATAATAATACCACAATATTACAGGTAAAACCAACACGCGTTTCTGCTATATTTTTCCGCTACAGTTACTTTTTCTTGTGGTTCTATTATTTCGATGCACGGCTGTCCGACTCTGGTTTACGGTGTTCTGTGCTTTTGGAAATCTAGCCTTACCTTTTTTAATATTTTCTTTCGTTGCAATCACATTTTATATATCTAAACTGTTAATGCAGTTCTGCACGTTTGATAAACCGGAAGTAAAGAAAAATGAGCAAGCGGACCTTCACAATTTATTACACCACATTTGTTTAAACTGTGAGAAGTTTCATTTAAATCAACGTCGTAGACATATTTCTTTCGCAAAAAAAATGCCATGAAATTAGTAATTTTCCCATATGAGATTGTAATTTCATAAACCAGCACAGTTTTGTCAAAACATGTTTCGCTTTATAAGTTAATAACGTCTTGAGTTCACAATATATAAAATACACGATGACTAGAAATCCGGAAATAACGTCGACCCACCAAACGGACGTCGATCTTTAGAAGCCTCCAATGGCTCAGAAAGGTGCATCATGAAAAAACGTCTACTATAATATATCTCATTTAGTGGTCCGTTGCTGAATGAATCATTATTTGATATTCAGATGCGCGGTTTCCCATTATAACAAGAGTTTTCTGTAAAACAGCCAGTGCTCGGCTATTCGAATCGTTGTCACAGAGCAGGGATATCAATCTTTTATTAAAATATCAATTGAGTTTCAATCTAAACTTTAACCAAAATTTTGAAGTTCAAAAGGGGGCATAATTTGGCAAAAATACATGCCAGAGTTGTGGGACATGATCCAATGGGGTTGGTAAATGACTTAGTAAAAGAAAAAATAAGTTTTAAGGCTATATGCCTTTAATAATAGCCATATGTATTTGCATGCTAAACTGAGATCGACGCTAGGGCAGTAGAATAGCTAGACTTTTCTGTAATATTCGAGCTAAAAATGCATGAGGTCAAAATCTTTCAAATAAGTTCAGCAAAAAATCAAGCACAAGATTCACTCTTTTTTACTTGCTTAATTTTGTAGTTTATTCTGAAATTTTGAAAAATCAGAGTTTAATTAAATTATTTTTTGTCCTTAGGTTTAACGTCGCACATACACAATTATAATCCATATGACGACTTTCCAGCTTTGATGTTAGAGGAAGACCCCAGGTGCAACCTTCGTGCATTATTTCATCACGGACGGGCACCTGTGTAGAACCACTGACCTTCCGTAAGCCAGCGGAATGTCTTCCTCACAAGAAGAATTCAACCTCCCGAGTGAGGCTCGATCCACATCGGTGACTTAATCAAATTCTACATTAGAGAGTTTGAGATTTCAACCTTCGCCTTCCCCTTCAACGTCTCTCATATATATTTGAGGTAAAACGTCACCAATATGCGTGTATTTCATTTATATCAAACGTTGCTACTAAAGTTTTCCATATAATACCAAGTAAGCCTAAGACTTCTCTTTATTACTACGTGAAATAAAAAGCTTAGTTTCAGGATTTTTGCTTATTAAGTTATTTGATTATCCATATGTATAATTAGACTAAATTTGATGCGAAACACTATCAATAAGTATAAAAATAATAAAGTTTTGTATGGCTAATGATTTTAACTAAATACATTGAATTGAACCTGGATGTTTGAAGTTATCAACTGGTTTTGAGAAACTTTGAGATTTTGTTAAAACTTTAACTTCTATAGCATATTTGTGTCCCCAGGCGGTATCTATTATACCAGATGGGCCTTTTTGTCGTATGAAGTGAAGTTTTGGAACGTCCGAAGATGTAAAGATGAGTCAAATCTTCAGTCTTTTTACGTCTACTCTGTCCACATACCCGGCATCAAAGACTGACATCTGGATGGAGACACATGGCATGACAATCATTTTACTTGAAAAATGAATAATAACGCGCGATTATCATTTGGTGGAACGTTGTATTTCCATTTCAAATTAAAATCAATCCGTTTCTGTCGGATACGTAATACGACAATTGCGTTTTTATTATAACCATAAAATGGTACTAGTAAGATGGAAAATTCGTCTTAAGTATTAGACAATTTCAGATCTATGATATCATGATGCGAGAAGTTTCCAGTTAGCCTTATGGGATAACTCCATTCTTTACATTCACAGATCCAGAGCATGGCAGAAGAGCATTGTGGGTCAATCCCCCCTTTGATTCTTACATTTTATAAAGAAACTCTGTCTTGAAACTCGGTGTGACCAACCCGCTCCCCCATCCCCCTGAAATGAGTGACCCCCTCTTTAAAGTTGGTGTCCCTCTAACTAAAATTGAATTTCCTGGACCTGCACATGCTTTACTTACAAAAAAGTATGTTCAAACAAATACGTGTATATGCCCACATGTTATTTTGTGCGACAAATGTCGTCTCCACCTAACATTTCTTGACCGTTTCGCTAGACAACTGGTGACTTGGCACTATTACATTGTTCTGTCTGAGAATTTGGCATTATACAGAGTCATACAGAGTGTCATGATGCCAAAACGTATGATATCACGAGAGTATCTTACATTTGTTTCAAATCGCTTGTTAAATGTACTCATAAATTGTGTATATTTGCTCATGTTATCAACATATATTTTAAAAGATTAGATTTTCATGAGGTACATTGTTTATGAGAGTCTACAAGTAAAACGCGTCTTTTAAGGAATTTAATGTACAAAGTACCAATTCGAAGTAAACAAAACCTTTAAGAAAACTATGAAATACTAGTCAACAGCATGAGGGATGAATATGTCCTTTATATTTTATGGTCATGCCTTTTGTGTTTTCTTTATCGCATATATTTAACTTAGCTTCAAAGTATATCGAGAAATGCATTTGTAATAGTTTGTGTCTACTACACAAATTATTTTCATTGAAACGTCTTGGTGATTTGAAATATGTTCATTTGTTTGTATCAGTAGCTCACTTTTATATCAAGGGGTAGAATAACACCCCCAAAACATCTATAGAGCTGTGCATCGCAAAGCAGGCACACAACAAAAAGAAGATGTCACAGAAAAATATAGTAGAAGGATTGCTTCAAAAATTCATCAAAAAGGACGCTATAAATATATACAAAATACATAAAAATGGGGATGGGGTGGTAGGAGGTAGACACCAGTATAACATTAAACTGAATTCATGATACAAATACCATAAAACGGGTCTTAATATATCAAATAATCGAAAAAAGGACACATTAAACATTTTGTGATGTCTTACGACATATGATCTCAATAAAAAAAGAAGTGATATTATAAAACGAAATATTAAAATCATAAACTTAGCAAATTTTCTTCCTGGTCCACATAAGATAATGCGCAAAAGAGAATTAACAAAAAGCTGTAATAAATATCGTATGTGTTCTAGTTACCCATCGAGTCATAAATTGAGACAGATATAATTTGATGCAACATTCTCATTGCTTATATTTATGTATATTTTGTAGCGAAACTAAGACAAATAGACAAAAATTGGAAAACATCGATGTTTACTATTCTTGTATGTTAACTGTTGTGGATGTGAAAAATTTTATATTGGCCAAACTTGCGATATATTAAAGAGCAGGAAACCTATTCACCTACAACAAATATGAGACCTTTCAACTAGAAAAATTCCACTGAGTAACCATATAGATGTTTGCACTAATAAAGATTCGAAAGTTTAAAATGTTCCCATTTTATCAACTGAATTAGACAGTACCTCAGCTAGATTAGCGAAAGAAAATTGTTTTATAAAAATGCTTTAACACAGACTACAGTAACAGTTAAATGCTAAACAATCAAAATGCAAAACGTCACGTTACATTTATATACACTGATGAGCCGAAAGGCGAAACTAGTTTGTACTTTTTTGTAAACTGAATACTGTTAGAAAGGCATGTGAGTTCAATTCATTTACTTAATATTATAAATCTTGAAAGGCATACGTGTGTTTTTGACAACACAGAAACGAAGTCAGACGACTTTCAGTAAAGAAAATGAAAGTACGCAGACTATACTTCAAAAATTCGAAAGTCGCATTTGTTTTTTTTCTACTGTCAGAGTTCCGGGGCAGGGGTCCATCCTCTAAAAGTTTGCGACTTTTTCTTTTTTGCTAATTAGAAGTCAGCCCTTTCTCACGATTTTAAAATACCTAGGATTTAGCAAGACATGTCTACTGTTCCTCTAAGAAAAAAAGAAATATTTGCACTCGAATAAACACAATCCCACAGGAGCAATGACATATGGAGAGTTTTAGAGTGTCGTCAAGTTTTTCAAAAGCCCGCGGGAATGTTTGTGACAGATACCAAAGGTGGAGGCCACAAACATTTCCCAAGGGCTTCTGCAGACGTTTATAAACGAAACGTCGCTATACTTGCATATTAAAAAAATGACACGAAAACTAAACGTACTGATTTTTTTTTATATTCTTTACGATTAAGGTACAACTTTTCATTCTCATTCTGTTGTTTTTGGAAACGGTAAACATGTCTACAAACGGCGCCAACCAATCAACAACACAACCGAAAGCATTCACAAACATAACATTACCAATAATTTTGCATTGTTCATAAAAGTTCGGTATAGAGAAACACAATCTCAAGAATAATAAATTTACACTAAAGTTACGAGAAATTATATGTTCGGAGAAAAGAACGAGAAGGTTTCAATATTTACAAGAATTATTGTGAAAACTAAAGTTAAAACATACTGACTGAAATTTCCAAAAATCACTGCTATGATTCCTATAAACAAAACATCGCTCAAGCTACATGCGGTATAATACAATCACAGCTATCGACAAAAATCGAACCGATGCTCAATTCTAAAGGGAGTAAACAGTGGGTAAGGTAGTAAGCACGTTGTTGACTCTAACAGAAGAGGGCAGTACGTTTGGGGCAGGTAACTGATATGATAAAACATACCATGTATTAAATAGCATATTTTATCATACAAAAACATTTTTTTGAAGAAACAAGCAAGACAAGGATACCCGATGTCCATCTGTCTTGATATGAACAGTAATACATACACGTCTCTGGAAAAGCATTTCAAAAATACAATTCATGTATTAATAGCACGTGAATTGCCTTGTTTGAATACGATTATTTTCCCTTTTATTCAAGAGCAAATTCAGTAAAAGAAGTAGTTTTGCAAAAATGATCATAACAGCTGTCCCGCCATTAGTTCTTTTGCAAAGAATTAATAGATACTGAACGTACAATTGTTAAATTTAGTCTGGGAACAATATGCAATAAGATATATTTTCTTTGGAATCTCGTAATTTGTAAAAGTTTTTGTTTATTTAAAGGAGTTCCCCTTAAGCCGGTGCTAGGAGACGTGAGGGTGTTGAACATTTCATTACCTTTCATGAATAGACTCAAATAAGTTTACTATTATTTGTTTGGTCATGTTCTATGCTTCCTTGTGTACTTTTCATAGATTTTATTGAACGTGATACATTGTTTAAGATATGGTTATTTATGTATGCATACATATGATCCGGGAGAATTTATTACCACAATGAAACCCGGATAGGAGATACCTTGTACTTTTTATAAACTTTTATGTTTTAATATACTTTTTTCCCCTTTGTAATGTGTGATGACACACCATTGACAATTGCTATGAAAATGAATATCAGTGTTTTCAAACCCTAATATGTCCCCCAAAATTATATTTGTTAACATACCTTTTACTTTCATATTAAATAAAACATTGTTTACGTTCGCTGTTCACCAACAATAAATTATTGGAATAGAAGTCTTATATTCTAATGCATTTTACGTTTTAAGTTTGAAAGACATACATCAATGTTCTTCGTGTACTTATGCCAGACCTATGACCAAATTGTATTTCAATTATTACAAAAACGTCTTGCTTCCTTATTATGCAGTTTGAACATATATGTTTCAAGTGTTAGAGAACTAAACTCATTGAGCAATTTTGATAAAACATGTTATGTATCAAAGCTGTATCAAATGTTTACTTCTTATATGATTCTATAGCGTAATGGAGTCCACCCAATATATTTCAAGGACGACAGATCAAGAGGTCTTCAGTGTTCTTGCATATTACAATTTCACTCATGCATAAAAAACTGAGACTGCTATTTAAACACTTGTTCAACTTCAAAGAAAAAAAATGTTTACTAACTATAAATCAACGCATATCGCAGGGGAAATATTATGTGTATTTAAGTTAAACGGAAGTCTTTGGCACACTGGAAACACTGGACTTTATCAAAGTATCAAAACTGCAGAATATATGAACAAAAAATGGTTTATTTATCCTTCCCCACCATATCAAATTGAAATGGCCATCTATGAAATCATTAATATTCGTGGGGGACTAATTTTCGTGTATTTCGTGGTTGAATCAATCCGTGAAATTTAACTCTAACAAACAAGTAAAATTCCCATTCATTTTATGTTCAAAAGTTGAAATCCACGAATTCATATCCCCACTAAATTGCCTTTTAAACCAAAACCACGATTATTTCATGCCCAAGAAATTTAATGATTTTAAAGTATGTCAAAAATTTGTTATCACGACAGGACTGAATAAATTTAAGAAGTACAGAACAACCCACATAACTGTCTTATGTATTAAGGTATGATAACTATGGTAGTTGTAAAGTCATGTTTGTTACAGGTTTAGAGTCGTCAAGGTTTACTGGTAATAGGAGGTGTTAAAATCCATACAATTAATAGCTGTAGTTCTTCATGGTAGACAGTCTAAATGTAATGCTTTACGACGTGAAATTGTATGTGCGCCCGAAAAGAATAACCCTAAATAAGCAGCTTAACATTTGTATTCACAATTTCGCAAATACAAAACCTCGTAAAAATACTCAACATTTCTAATTCGCGAAATTTTGACGCAGCGAAATTATATGCTTTTACAGTATATCACTGAAATTTAAATCGCGACATTCCTTATTAACTTCATTAATTAAATCCAGCAGTGAAATTTAAAAACAATGCTGAGGTTTTGCTTCTACGGTACACGTACGATAAGTCGATCGTCTGAAAAATGAGATCTTTAAATAAAGTTTTTGTTTTAGCTACACGTAAATCTAAAAGTACCCATCTAACAGGTCAAAGAAATTAAACGAATTGAAGCATTTTGTTGCCCGTCATATATATAAATTGATATCTTCTGGTACAGGCTGCAGAATATGGTCTAAACTGTGTTGAGACTATATGTTGAAGCGAATCAAAGTTTCATCTTCGCAGCACATTTTCTCGGTGCGCGAAGTCCGTGCTCCGTTCAAGAGCTATGCCAAACAAAATTCCATTAACTGATCTCAGTAGACAATTATACGATTTAGACACGTGATATGAAGCGTGCATAAATGACCATGTGACCGAATAAGAGTATAAGTATAAGATACTGTCCGAAGTGGAGGCATGCTTTAGCTTTTGCAATGCGCCAATATCGAGCCAAGATCTGATGATGCATTAATGTTTTGCATGGGCTGAAGTAAGTACAGCGATACATACCGGTATTGCTTGGTATTTGACTACCTGCATGGTAGTTTCTTATATTTAATATTTATTCAAATTTTTACCAGTGCAAATCAACACAAAGGATTATCAAATCTATTACACGAAGGCAATGAAACTAGACTCGAATCAACTGAACAGCCAGCCCTCCCAGTTAGCTCAATAATTTGACACTTTTACTTGGAATGTCGCGAGTTCGACCCTAATGCAAGACGTTTGATCTCTTTGCCGATCGGACAAAATACAAATGTATCAGAAGACATTCGTCCTCCATTTATGTGTCATATTGAGAAGTTGTCAGTTACATGCTATTGATAGAAACATGAAGTAAATGGATTAATTAATTAATCGGGCCTCAGTTTCCCAGTATTAAGATAGTCTGTTTTAAAGTCCAGTAAGAATATCCTCGAATCATGGAAATCAGTACTCTATTTTCCATGTCCTACAATTTCCTATTCTTCCTTCTAAAAGTGTCATGTCGCTGAAATTCAACGAAAGGGAGTCATGGTTTAATTTGATACTCGTTTTACTTGCAATGATGATGTTTTTTTATCATAATACTAAAGTTTTGCCGGGCTATATAATAACCAAGCTCACGTTTGCATCGTTGTACCCAGCAGTCTAAACTATCTAATATACAGTTCACAAAGGGTTACATAATTTAAGCTTGGTCAGCGAACATACATTTAGTCCCAATGACAAATAATTGTATGTTTCCTTAATCAAAACTCTATATTTCAAATGAAAGTCTTTTTGTGAACAACAAACAGAAGTCGGTACTAAGATAAATGTTTGCAATGCACGAGCGCACGCGGTGTTTAGATACTAACCTACTTGAATCAACTATTACTTTTTGTTACAAACCTGCACTCGTGTTTTTTTTCAGGTCGGCACGCCCGATACTATTCCTATATAAAAGAACATGTTATGCAGTAAGCTGTGTCTTTCTTGTGGTGAAAAATTGACTACGTTAACTGGCGAATAACTGCTGAAGAACGGCGTTAAACACAAATGTAAGGTTACAAATGTACTTAACATCATTTTTCAAAAGCTTCATATCGGCGGTCCGTTACCCTAACAGGTAATAGCACTGACTTTTTCTTCACGTGTAAGTGACAGCACTGCTGATGGCGAACACTTAGTCTTTTTTAACATGGTCACTGAAAACATATACCATGCGATCAAACGCATATGTCCGTAAAATTCTTTCCGACTTGAATCGTGTTAGTTAGTTTGTTTGTTTGTTTTGGGTTTGACGCCGTTTTTCAACAGTATTTCAGTCATGTAACGGCGGGCAGTTAACCTAACCAGTGTTCCTGGATTCTGTAATAGTACAAACCTGTTCTCCGCAAGTGACTGCCAACTTCCCCACATGAATTATCAGAGGTGGAGGACGAATGATTTCAGACACAGTGTCTTTTATCAAATCGTCACGGAGAACATACGTCCCGCCCGTGAATCGTGTTAGTATTTGATTACTAACCTTGATACGCTCCAAACTAACCACCCAAGAGAAACAAAAAATAACACGTTGCGAAATTTATATAATAATTATAGCTATATATATATATATATGTGTGTAATTATAGCTTTATTAAAACCTTATATTAAATGATTATATAAAGAAATCATATCAACCGCATAATGTAAGCTGTCTGGTATGAAATGCGCACTTCATTTAAATTTGATAGATTGTTAGATATACATTGTAGTTTATTATTTAGTGTTACTCAACCTTGCAAATGTTTACACACTTGCTGCATCAGTGTTACCTTGTTTACGAAAATATAATGTTACTGCAAATATCGGGTAAAAACCTTCTAGCATGAATTTATCCGGGTTCAGTATGTGTAGCGATCGTTCGCTAGATAAAAATTGAAATTAGAATGTATTTTATCAGATTGTTAAGGATATTTGAAATTCTGTCCTCTTTTTACATGAAACGACAATTACCATTGTATCTATTCCCGGAAAAGAGAAAATAAGCTAAATGCATTTCTTTGAAATAGACGAAAATAGCAACATCTCCTAATTTATTTATTATGTTTGGGTTGGCGGTTGGTCTAGTGGTACAATGTTACACGCTTGACTGTCAATCCAGGGATCCGGGTTTGAATCCCGGTGCAGACACTGGAAATTTCTGAGATGGTCCTGAGAGTGTCCCACCTAACTATGCGGCCTCTACTGGTTCTTCCCAGAAAAGACGTGTGTATCGGTGTTATATACCGGACATGTTAAAAACCAAGACTGTCTATTCATAGAAAGCTCGGCTAAGTTGGCCGTAGAGGTTTTTATCTGAAAAGGATTTCTCTCTATCTGTTTTTGGGGCTTTATCTCACTATGTCCCTCTTTCTTGCAAAGCTACTTGAAATATTTAAGCTAAAATTTTAGTGTACCTCTGCATTGCCTTTTTGGCGGGGCTTGAGGTGTAGGTTCACCTTTATTCACTTTTGTTCGTATGTCTGTCTGGATGTCAACACGATCGAGAGTCATCTGTCACCACAGACTTGTAATTCAAACAGCATATTATTTAAGTCTGGGCTTATTATTAAATCTAGACTTCAGGCGTTTTGTGTTTTGAACAGCCTATAAGTGGTATTTCTTATATAATTACACTAATAAAGAGAACAGAAATGTCTCCCCTATCTTCCGTAATAACTAACAAGATTCCGTGGTAAAACTGTTTTCCTACTGCCTATAGTGTCGAGGGCTGACTGGAAACAAAACCAACTGCTTAGTGTTTACAGTTCAATTTCATGAATCAGTATAGCTCTAAGGGTATACCAAGTCGTCCGTTACTTACCGCTTCTCCGCATCTGGTAATTTAGATAACTCTGTCGGTCTTAATCACAGGAGTGAGCATCGCTAATGGGGCATCCGTCGTTGCATGTTGTTAGACGTTCAGGAATGACTAAGTTAGACGTTCTGGAATGACTAATCCTTCTGTTTTGAGTTAGACGTTCAGGAATGACTAAGTTAGACGTTCTGGAATGACTAAATCGCCTGTCTAAGTTAGACGTTCTGGAAAGACTAACCCGCCTGTCTGAGTTAGACGTTCAGGAATGACTAAGATAGACGTTCAGGAATGACTAACCCGCCTGTCTGAATTAGACAATCTGGAATGACTTATCCTTCTGTTTGAGTTAGACGTTCTGGGATGACTAACCCACCTGTCTGGGTTAGACGTTCCAAAATGACTAACACGCATGCTCTGAATTGACTAACCAGACTGTTTGGGATAGACAGTCTCAAACGAATAACCTCCGGTTCTGGATCAGATATATTCTCGAAAGGCTATTGTCAAGAACTGTGTTAGACATTCCTGAATAGCTGATTTTCAATAGGAGGTATATTTCAATACTTGGTTGGCGTATGGGGATTGCTTTAGTTTTGGATTTTTTTTAATAATTGGGTTTAACATATTTGGCGTAATTAATTTAGACCTTCTTATACAGTTTCTTTTCAAGTATCTGTTTATTTCAGCAATTAGATTGGTTATAGCCTCTAATTTCACGAGATCGTAGCCCAAGTGAATTATTGTGATTGAGTGTATTAATTTTAGTAAAAGACGATTTTGCTATATATTGTTTCGAGTGTAATATGCCCTTAATCTAAGTCAGTAGATAAAATGTAATAGCGCTCTTTCTTGGTTGCAACAAAAGTATTAACGTCATCGCATGTACACATGACGTCATTTAGCGTAAGCGTGTTTTAACAGCAACAAGCGTATTAGAATTAACTTTTCAGTATGATATTGATTAAGCGTGTCCTTCCTTATTACAACGCATTTGATTCCTTCATATTGGGTAAGTATTCATTACTGGTATCCGAGCTGTATTTAAACATTGATGTTTCTGACTACGAAAGAAATCATAGCAAATTATCATCGCAAATTTAGCAACGATCGATATATTTATAAATAATGATTTCCATTTGTCAAAAGTTTTCCCTTTTCCGTCCTATTCTGAAGCAGGAGATAAAGTGTTCAAACTTCTACAGTACATATTTTTCACTCGAACACTGTATAAATGCAACTCAAATCTTGCTTCTATGAAATTTATTTAATGTTTATAACACATCTCTATTCAAAGGACTATCAAGTTTAGATTTATATAGTGATACCTGACATTTGATACGAAAATAAACAACAGAACCAAACCGCCAAAATAAACCCCTTATTCAGAATTCTGAGACAGATGTAACATTTTTAAAATTTTGATTAATTCAAGGGCAAGAGATTTAGAGCGATGTTTAGAGTAGCAAAAGATAATGAGCTGACAAAAATTTTGACTAAGGTACTGTCATTTTTCGTGGCCATAGCTGGGAATATCCAGATAATGAGCTGACAAAATTTTGGCTAAGGTACTGTCATTTTTCGTAGTAACTGAAGGGCCATAACTGGGAATATCCAGCTAGTTATAGAACTATTCTGAGATATTATGCCTGTAAGCATAGTAGTCAAGTTTGGTGAACAAAGGATAAGAACTGCTCAAGTCTGGTCAACTTTAGCAAATTTGAGAAATTCAATGGCCATAACTTCAGAGAAACTTCACAGGCATTGTGCCTGCCAACATCGTGAATAATGTATAAGGGTGAAAATAACAACAGCTGTCGGTAAGACAGCACGCTCCACTATTCGGCAATTTGACAGTAAAATAAATAAAATTAATGTCTCAATAAGAGACCTTTACTTTAAAAGGAAGATACGCCAATATATGAAAAGCCCCTACTACACAGAAGGGTTAAAGGTCAAGTAAAGAAGGTGTACTGACATTCTTTATTTTTAATTTTGATTTTAAGTATGAAAGGGGCATAACTCTGTCAAGAAATACAATTAGAATTATTGTGATTGTAACCACACACGCAGATGATGATTACAAAGAAATAGTTTTAATTTCAAGTCATTGTCTTTTAAAGTACCAAAGATATGTCTATAAACGACGCTTTCAAAAAAAATAACGTGAAAATAATTTCAAGTGTAACAACTTGGTGACAGTAAGAAAATGTCTCTGATTTTGAATAAAACTATGCACCTTATGATCACTGTTTTTTTTCTTCTGCATATTAATGCAAATAAATCATGGAAGACATAATCCTGTGTAACTCACTACAAAATGTTCGACTAAATGACATATGTCTGTAAATGTATTCGGAATAATCTCATGAATCAACTACTCATGAAGCAGTTCTTAGCATTACAATCACAATATTCTGCATCGTCGTCTGCATCTGAATACCACTGAAGAAATATCAAATATATGTCCATTCAGATGCATTATGATTAAGTTAAATTCACAATTCTTTAGAACTCCTGAAATGTTTCATTTTTTTGACAGATGTCGGCAATCATCTAAGTGGGGGTAGTAATACAGTAAGTTATTTTCTGTATGCTTGAACAATCCTGTTGCGCCTGGTTCTTGGTAAATTTTCCTGAAATTATAAAATCAGTAATATTACAATGAAATCAGCGTAAACGTGGCAACATCCATCTTTTAATTTCCGAGCGTTATGTTTAATTTCATGTTTAAAAAAGGAGTCATCCCTTTAAACCTGAAGCATACTAAGCACAAAGCAGAATAAAACTAGAAACTGCTTTTGTAAAAAGCGCATGTCTCCCCCATTGCAAAGTCCTATAGGCAAGAAGTCAATAGGGGTCAGGAGCGAAAGTCAAAGAGACACTGATGGTTGGCTGCAATAGGGATCATCTACTTGGCATATCCAGTCATCCCGCTAAGTTTCAACACTCTACTCAATCATCCTATGAAGTTTCAATATTCTGGATCAAGATGTTCTCAAGTTATTGATCGGAAATTGTAATCAATGTTCATGCCCCTGTGACCTTGACCTTTAACGGAGTGACCCCAAAACCAATAGGGGTCATATACTCTGCATGAACAATCATCCTGTGAAGTTTCAACATTCTGGGTAGAGAGGTTCTCAAGTTATTGATCGGAAACGATTTACATTTTCAGGCCCCTGTGACCTTGACCTTTAACAGAGTGACCCCAAAATTGGTAGGGGTCATCTACCCTGCATGACCAGTCACCCTATGAATTTTCAACATTCTGGGTCAGGTGGTTCTAAAGTTACTGACCGGAAACGGTTTTAAATGTTCAGGCCCCTTTGACCTTGACCTTTAACAGAGTTACCCCAAAATCAAAAGGGTCATCTACTTTGCATGTACAATCATCCTATGAAGTTTCAATATTCTGGGTCAAGTGGTACTCAAGTTATTGATCGGAAATAATTTTCAATTTTCAGGCCCCTGTGACCTTGACCTTTGACGGAGTGACCCCAAAAACAATAGGGGTCGTCTACTCTAGCAGCCCTACAACCCTCTGAAGTTTGAAGGTTCTAGATTAAATGGTTCTCCAGTTACTGATCGGAAATGAAGTGTGACGTACGGACGGACAGGGCAAAAACAATATGTCTCCCCCAGAGGGTGGGAGACATAAATATTCTTGAAAAGTGTACATATCATCTACAGTTTTAGGTGTAGCAAAACTAAATTTCCTGTACATGTATATTCTCCATATTGCCTTTTGTTAAAAAAAAAATGCAGCATAATAAAAGGACCTGGGTTCAAATGTCCCAAGTAGCATTCTATGAGATAAATCTCATGCTCCTTTAAAATTTACAGCAGAACCAACTTTTTGTGACGACTGAAGGCCATGCAGACACTGACTTACAGACAGTCCCAAGAACAAGCAAGGAAACGAAACACGAACTCATTTATTCTATAATAATATCTACCAGGTTTCGTGAAAAAAAAAATCTATACTAATTTATAAGTTTTTCGGAACCGACATACAGACAGATGGAAATACGAACGAACGGCATATAAGTTCACAATATTCCGTCTACTTGTCGTACGCTATTAGCTTCATAAAATATCTCATGTACATTTTCTTTGACGCATTATAATTACAGTCTTCGTCGTGAGTGGGTTGCCGGAAGCCCAGGACAAGTAAATCCTGTTTCGTGCAAGCCAATGTTTTCAGGTAGTGCCCGAACGGTGCATATTTCCAAAATTTAAAGGTTTTTGTGTATTCAGCGTCTTTGCAAAATGATGAGTATAAAATATTTCGAGGGTGCTCAACCGAACAAAATAAACCAAAAACATAAAACACGAGTGTCATTGACCCTAAAGCGCTCACCTGTGTACAAGGCTTCAAGTGTGCTTATATAAGTACAGAGTTAGGTTCTTCTATGTTAACCTATATTACATACATGTCACACACACTTTTGAACCTAGGGCAATAATTTGAAAAATTACGATAGATATTACAAATCTGATATCACATGCCAAACATTAATTAATTATCACCGTATGACCACGCTTTTTTGATAGTAAGAAACGTGTATTTTGTGCTTAAGACTATTTCATCTTAAACAAATGTTGTTTTAGAAGCTAACCTGTATTTTACATGTAGTTTTAAAGATACAAATTGCAACTCCATGCTCGCTTCACTAAGATAACGCCGAATCACGCTCCTGAACATTTAAAACCGTTTCCGGTCAGTAACTTTAGAACCACTTGACCCAGAATGTTGAAACTTCACAGGATGATTGGTCATGCAGGGTAGATGATCCCTACCAATTTTGAGGTCACTCTGGTAAAGGTCAAGGTCACAGGGGCCTGAACATGGAAAACCGTTTCCGATCAATAACTTGAGAACCTCTCTACCCAGAATGTTGAAACTTCATAGGATGATTGTTCATGCAGAGTATATGACCCCTATTGTCTTTGGGGTCACTCGGTTAAAGGTCAAGGTCACAGGGGCATGAACATTGATTACAATTTCCGATAAATAACTTGAGAACTTCTTGATCCAGAATATTGTAACTTCATAGGATGATCGAACATGCAGAGTAGATGACCCCTATCGATTTTGGGGTCACTTTGTTAAAGGTCAAGGTAACAGGAGCCTGAACATGGAAAACAATTTCCGATTAATAACTTGAGAACCACTTGACCTAGAATGTTGAAACTTTATAGGATGATTGAACATGCACTGTCATGCAGAGTAGATGACCCTGCTGATTTTTGGGTCAGTCTATTAAAGGTCAAGGTCACAGGGGCCTGGTCTTGTAAAATCATTTCCGGAAAATAACTTCAGAACCACTTGACCTAGAATGTTGAAACTTAATAGGATGATTAGACATGCAGAGTAGATGACCCCTATTTATTTTGGGGTCACTTGATCAAAGGTCAAGGTCACAGGAGCCTGAACAGTGACTTGAGAACCACTAGGCCAAGAGTGTTGAAACTTAGCGGTATGACTGGATATGCCAAGTAGATGATCCCTATTGCCGCCAACCATCAGTGTCTCTTTGACTTTCGCTCCTGACCACTATTGACTTCTTGCCTATAGGACTTTGCAATGGGGGAGACATGGGTTTTTTACAAAAGCAATTTCTAGTTTTATTATGCTTTGTGCTTAGTATACTTCAGGTTTAAAGGGATGACTCGTTTTCAAACATGAAATTAAAAATAACGCTCGGAAATTAAAAGATGGATGTTGCCACTTTTACGCTGATTTCATTGTAATATTACTGATTTTATAATTTCAGGAAAAGTTAACAAGAACCAGGCGCAACAGGATTGTTCAAGGATACAGAAAATTACTTACTGTATTACTACCCCCACTTAGATGATTGCCGACATCTGTCAAAAAAATGAAACATTTCAGGAGCTCTAAAGAACTGTGAATTTAACTTAAACATAATGCATCTGAATGGACATATATTTGATATTTATTCAGTGGTATCCAGATGCAGACGACGGTGCAGCATACTGTGATTGTAATGCTAAGAACTGCTTCATGAGTAGTTAATTCATGAGATTATTCCGAATACATTTACAGACATATGTCATTTAGTGCAAACATTTTGTAGTGAGTTACACAGGATTATGTCTTCCATGATTTATTTGCATTAATATGCAGAAGAAAAAAACAGTGATCATAAGATGCATAGTTTTATTCAAAATCAGAGACATTTTCTTACTGTCACCAAGTTGTTACACTTGAAATTATTTTCATGTTATTTTTTTTTGAAAGCGTCGTTTATAGACATATCTTTGGTACTTTTAAAGACAATGACTTGAAATTAAAAATATTTCTTTATAATCATCATCTGCGTGTGTGGTTACAATCACAATAATTCTAATTATATTTCTTGACAGAGTTATGCCCCTTTCATACTTAAAATCAAAATTAAAAATAAAGAATGTCAGTACACCTTCTTTACTTGACCTTTAACCCCTCTGTGTAGTAGGGGCTTTTCATATACTGGTGTATCTTCCTTTTAAAGTAGAGGTTTCTTATTGAGACATTGATTTTATTTATTTTACTGTCAAATTGCCAAATAGTGGAGCGTGCTGTCTTACCGACAGCTCTTGTTATTTTCACCCTTATACATTATTCACGATGTTGACAGGCTCAATGCCTGTGAAGTTTCTCTGAAGTTATGGCCATTGAATTTCTCAAATTTGCTAAAGTTGACCAGACTTGAGCAGTTCTTATCCTTTGTTCACCAAACTTGACTACTATGCTTACAGGCATAATATCTCAGAATAGTTCTATAACTAGCTGGATATTCCCAGTTATGGCCCTTCAGTTACTACGAAAAATGACAGTACCTTAGCCAAAATTTTGTCAGCTCATTTTCTGGATATTCGCAGCTATGGCCCTTCAGTTACTACGAAAAATGACAGTACCTTAGTCAAACGTTTTGTCAGCTCATTATCTTTTGCTACTCTAAACATCGCTCTAAATCTTTTGCCCTTGAATTAATCAAAATTTTAAAAATGTTACATCTGTCTCAGAATTCTGAATAAGGGGTTTATTTTGGCGGTTTGGTTCTGTTGTTTATTTTCGTATCAAATGTCAGGTATCACTATATAAATATAAACTTGATAGTCCTTTGAATAGAGATGTGTTATAAACATTAAATAATTTCATAGAAGCAAGATTTGAGTTGCATTTATACAGTGTTCGAGTGAAAAATATGTACTGTAGAAGTTTGAACACTTTATCTCCTGCTTCAGAATAGGACGGAAAAGGGAAAACTTTTGACAAATGGAAATTATTATTTATAAATATATCGATCGTTGCTAAATTTGCGGTGATAATTTGCTATGATTTCTTTCATAGTCAGAAACATCAATGTTTAAAAACAGCTTGGATACCAGTAATGAATACTTACCCAATATGAAAGAATCAAATGCGTTGTAATAAGAAAGGACACGCTTAATCAATATCATACTGAAAAGTTGATTCTAATACGCTTGTTGCTGTTAAAACACGCTTACGCTAAATGACGTCGTGTGTACATGCGATGACGTTAATATTTTTGTTGCAACCAAGAAAGAGCGCTATTACATTTTATCTACTGACTTGGATTGAGCATATTACACTCGAAACAATATATAGCAAAATCGTCTTTTACTAAAATTAATACACTCATAATCACTCATACGTCGCGAGAATAATTCACTTGGGCTACGATCTCGTGAAATTAGAGGCTATAACCAATCTAATTGCTGAAATAAACAGATACTTGAAAAGAAACTGTATAAGAATGTCAAAATTAATTACGCCAAATATGTTAAACCCAATTATTAAAAAAAAAATCCAAATCTAAAGCAATCCCCATACGCCAACCAAGTATTGAAATATACCTCCTATTGAAAATTAGCTATTCAGGAATGTCTAACACAGTTCCTGACATTAGCCTTTTGAGAATATATCTGATCCAGAACCGGAGGTTATTCGTTTGGTTTGAGACTGTCTATGCCAAACAGTCTGGTTAGTCAATTCAGAGCATGCGTGTTAGTCATTTTGGAACGTCTAACCCAGACAGGTGGGTTAGTCATCGCAGAACGTCTAACTCAAACAGAAGGATTAGTCATTCCAGATTGTCTAATTCAGACAGGCGGGTTAGTCATTCCTGAACGTCTATCTTAGTCATTCCTGAACGCCTAACTCAGACAGGCGGGTTAGTCATTCCAGAACGTCTAACTTAGACAGGCGATTTAGTCATTCCGGAACGTCTAACTTAGTCATTCCTGAACGTCTAATTCAAAACAGAAGGATTAGTCATTCCAGAACGTCTAACTTGGTCATTCCTGAACGTTTAACAACATGCAACGACGGATGCCCCATTAGCGATGCTCACTCCTATGATTAAGACCGACAGAGTTATCTAAATTACCAGATGCGGCGAAGCGGTAAGTAAAGGACGACTTGGTATATCCTTAGAGCAATACTGATTCATGAAATTGAACTGTAAACACTAAGCAGTTGGTTTTGTTTCCAGTCAGCCCTCGACACTATAGGCAATTGGAAAGCAGTTTTACCATGGAATCATTGTTAGTTATTACGGAAGATAGGGGAGACATTTCTGTTCTCTTTATTAGTGTAATTATATAAGAAATACCACTTATAGGCTGTTCAAAACACAAAACGCCTGAAGTCTAGATTTAATAATAAGTCCAGACTTAAATAATACACTGTGTTGATATGATTTATATCTAAAAAGATAAATAAGTCATAAGAGGCATTGCCAGCCAAGACTGAACGTTGATGGATAAATTCGGTTGTTGGGGGAAGGCTTTTCCGGAAAACAAATTGAATTGTACATGTTGCTCTGTTGAATTTTGACATCTGATATCTGCGTCTTGTTTCTTTCGGAAAAAAACTCTTCTTGTAGCATAAAAGATGCAATCTAATCCATAGAATGTTTTTTTCTGTATCAAGAATGTAAAGTTATTCTAAAAATTGTGCTCCTGTTAACCAAAATTTTAAGTAATATGCGAAATTATGATAAAAAACAGTTTGAAAACCTTCATTAGGTGCTTTTTAGTGATGTTGACTTCTACGCTACGCCCTAGTTATGGATATTAAAAACATGTTTACAGTTTCCAAGAACAACAGAATGGCAATTAAAAAATGTACCAGAAGAAAAAAAAGTGTACTGTCCCTACATATATGAAATTACAACCTGTCGCAATTACGTTAAAAATGCCGTAATTAAATATGGTTCATGAAAGATATTCAAAATATCGGATTATTATATCCAGATATTTATTAGCGCAAGACAAACATCCTGCGCCGATAACAAATGTTATTTATATTCATTCATGTTTTTTTGTAACGAAAAGTATAATATATTGCTAATATACCCCGTATAAACACATTAGAAAGGTGATATAAATATGATTCCTCCCGACCCCCACCCCCGCCCCCATTTCGCCCCTAAGCAATTCCTTCCCCTTTATCAATATTTAACTTATATTAATATGTACTTGTTGGATGTTTGAAGCAACCCGTCTGGAATATTTTTCCATTACAGCTTCTTTTTGTTGTGGGCCTACTATGTAAATGCGTGGCTCTGGGGCTCTGTTTTTGGTGCTCTGTGCTTCCGAGAAATCTACCCTTACCTATTATCTTTTTTAGAAATAAAATATACTTGAAATATAAGCGTCAGGACTTTCTATGAGTGCAAGACAGAAATCTATCGCAGGTTACAAATTTGATATTATATTTGTCTCAGAAAAGCTACCTTAAAATGTTTAGTTTAAAATTGTTTGACAAAGTTAGACTTAACATAGATTATGGAATAAGCAAAAGATGGAAGCATTATCCAGATTTTCTACTAGCACTGGACAGATATCCTGCACAGATAACAAATGTAATATTTCGTTCACGTTTAATCCTGCGTGTATAATAAATGTAACACTTCGTTCAAGTTTTGACAAAGTCACTGATTAGTGTTTCAATTTTAAATTGAAAAGCATCAGAAGTTAATGATGTAATCATTGTTGTAAAATATACTTAAGAATTTATAATAATTGCAGGACAGGCAATCCAAGTACATGTATATATTCAAATGTGGTATTTTATTCTTGTTGTTGAGAAAGGTATTTTACTCTTGGACAAA
>NW_026463611.1:0-1309 GCF_021730395.1 Mercenaria mercenaria
ACTCCGACGCACATAATGACACCGAAATTAGTGATTGCCTTTACAGTCTTACCCTGCTAAATTTCTATAATGAACCTGTCCATCTTTCAGTTGGGACAGTACCCATTTGCTGTTAAAAGGGGTGCATACCAAAAAGATACTAACTGAATGGCAAATAGTGCAGATCATGGATGTGCAGGCTGATCATGATCAGCACTGGTTGCAAATACAGAATCAATTGTGTCCAGTATGATAAGAGTTAAATCAGATTAGGACCCGGATTTGACTTAGAAAATTAGATTGAAATTTGGCATGCAAGTTCTTATCATTGCCTTAATAGAACGCAAATTTTAATATGGTAGATTTTTATAAAATAAATTATTTTAGTAGTACAATGTAAAGTTTATATAGTCTTTTCAAGTGATGGCCCTTGTTTGACTTAGATAATAGCCAAATATGCTGTCTTATGGACAGCTCTTGTTTATATTTTCTTCTTTCCACCTATTTTTAAAACCTGTCCTGGCATATGAAGTGGAATAAGTTGTCTAGACTACTTCTTTTTAGTATATACTGAATTATCTACCTTGAGCTATAATTTGACTCTTTTTCAGTCATCGTTTTGACTTGGAGTTTTTCAAGAGGTTTTTCCGTCTGCTGCCTTGGTTGTTTCCATCATGGATCAGCAAACCTGTCTTATTGTTTGTTCTTCTGCTCTGCCTTGGTTTGTTAGGTAAGTTTTGATTGGTTGTTTCTATTTAAAAGCTTTTGTAATGTTGACACTTTTATTTATGATGGTCACTTAAAGCGGCTTTCTTAAAGATTTTATGGTAATAAAGGAATTTCTCTCATATCTTGATGAAAAATTACCTCGTAAAAGAGAATGATGTATGAAATTTGGAAAAGTTCAGAAAACACTGATCTAAAAGAAGAAAAACATACGAGGTACTTACAAAATGACAAACAAAATCTTCATTAATTTTATGTTAATACTCTCTGTCAGGTAAACATTTATTCTAAGCAGTTGTGAAAATGAAGACATTAAGATTTTTACATCAACTGAGGAAGAATGTTCACTTGAAGTTATCTTGTAATTATAGTATGGTATTGCATGGGTTCGTATTTATTTTACATTTTCAGACTTTTGATAGGTGTTAATATGTATGATGAACAGAGGTGTTATGCTTTTATAATGTATGTATAAATTTCAGAACAATATATAATCTACAATATTGGAATGGTGCCAAGCAAGTATTACAAGGTCCTTGGCAACAAAGACCATGATGGATTCTGGAAGCAGACGGCAGTAGCTGTATCGCTTATTGTTTCTGAA
>NW_026463612.1:0-3604 GCF_021730395.1 Mercenaria mercenaria
CTATTTTTTTTTAAAAAGAACCGCCAGGGGCCGGGGGGCTATTTTTTCTCTGTGTTGCTTCGAAAATTTTTTTTTTCTAAATCTGCCCCTAAAATTCAAATTTTTTCCCCAGGGGGATCAAAATTCTTCAAGCTCCCCCCCCCACCCCTGAAACCCTTTACCATCCCTCATTCAACTCAACCTTCAAAAAAGAATTTTTATTATTTCTTGATATTGTGTCTTTTTGTCGTAGTGTCATTGTGTCATCCCCCACTACCCCCTCCACACATACATTACCCACCTGTATTTATTTAGTGAAACTTTAAAAATACTTACTTTCAGAAAGCACCGGCTCAATTAAAAATTTGTTTCCGCAGTATTTCTTGGGTCACCAACCTTTCAAGAAATTTTTTGAAATTCAGTTGACAATCAGGGGCCTCAGGCACCTTTTTTTCATTCAAAAAACCCTTTTTCAAAAATTTGTAATGCAAGGTTTTTACCATTTTCTTGGAATTTTTTTGAATCTAAAAAAAAAAATGGGTAAAGTTAATGTCTGTAGTTAAAAATTGCTGCAGAAGAAAATTTTACAAGTGAAAAATATTTATACAACTAAATATGTCAAATTTTAAAAAAAGGATTTTGAAGTTTTGTTTTTTTGTACAGACTGGTATAGGACCAAAAAAACAGGGGCTGAACCTAAGTAAGAAAATTTAAAAACATAATGAAATCTAGATACTTTTTTTGAAATTTTTATTTTTTTTTTGAAGGTTTCTGTGACTCTTCACCTTTCCCCTCCACACGTTAAGTTTTTTTTTCATTACCTTAAACAAAAAAATTGGCAAAAGATGTGCGTAAATCTTTTACTATTTAATTTTTGTCCCAAAGCCCCCGTTTTTACAAAAACTTCAACGAGTAAAAAGATTAGAGCTGAATCTAAACTGTAATTTTTAATTAATATGGAATCATTAATATTCGTGGAGACTAATTTTCATGGTTGATCTCCCAAAATTTTAACCCACGAACAAGTAAATTCCCTTTTTCTTTTATTTTCAAAATTGAAATCCAGAAATTCACATCCCCACAAATTCCCGTTTTTGACCAAAACCCGAAATTTCGCCCACAAATTAATGATTTTACAGTATATGGCAAAAATTTATGGGGGGTGACTAAATGTATTGTTTCTACCCTTTGAAACACGACCTTTCAAAAGACATCTCCTCTGAAACCAATTGTTGGAAGTTGGTTTTGATAATGCAAATATGATCATATGTTGCATACTGTTACAGCCAGGAATGCAAAAATCATAAACGATATAACGGTAACATTTTTTTCCCAGACTGCTTGCATGGGACTCCAGGTGAAGATTTTGGGGTGGATCTGCTGAACGGCAGCGAATTGCCCTACTGCCCAAAAGGTTTTACCCATTTATTTTTTAACTTTTTTTTCAAACCCACAGTTGAAATTATTGAAATTTTTTGTTGTAGAAAAACTAAATTTTAAAAAATATTTTTTTCTGGAAAAATTCTTTCGGGTGCGGGATATTACAGAATCGAAAACCCAAAGCAGTGATATGAAAAAAAATTATAAAGTTGTCCCGGGTACAAAAAAAATGGAAATAGCGTTTTTTTGGTTGTTTCATGCGGGTGAAGCCCCCCCCCTAAAAAAGTATATTGGCTGTATGGAGTTACTTTTTTTTGTCCATAATAATTTCGGAGACTATCCGAAAGATTTTGTTTCTGTTTTTGAGATTTTCAAAAAAACTATACTAAATTTTCCCCCTATGAAATACAATAAAATCGGTATTTTAAACGGCCAATACCCCAAAGGTCATTGTCACATTTGGGAGGTCAAGGAAACCCCGCTAAAAGGATTTTCTTAAAACAGTAAAATTTATTTTCCTTATTAAGAATTTGCAAAGTCCCAAAACCAAAGGTCACTAATCCAAAGTCAAGGTCACAGGGGGAAGTAAAAAGGTTAAATTATCTGCCCTTTCAGCCCCAAGTAATTAATTTTTTCCCCTCCAAAGCATGTCCACTCTCTAAGTCGAACATTTTTTCAAACGAATTTCCCAAACTTGCGAAAACTGTTTGTGGGCTAATTTTTTGGGCCAATTCGATAACCAGCCAAATTTCCCGGGCCCTCTTGTTTTTCCCCTTAAATTACTCAAAAAAACTCGAATTTAGCCTTTCCGCCTCAAAAAGTCCACAGTTTTCATCCGGCTTCACCAGACTTACTGAAAATGTTTGGGGGCAAATATCTCGGCCAAGATCGATAACCACCCAAAATTGCCCCGGCTTCTTGTTTTGGGCCCTTAAATTACCGAAAACTGGGAATTTAGTCTTGTCCGCTCTCTAAGTAAAACAGTTTCTCCATCTTCACCAAACTTGCTGAAAAATGTTTGTGGGCAAATATTTTGGGCCCAAAGTTCGATAACCCCAAATGCACAAGGCTTTCTTGGATTATGGCCCTTAAATTACAAAAAAACTGAATTTGCCTGTCCGCACCTAATCAAACATTTTCACCAATCCTTTTAAAACCAAATTTGCTGACAATTTTTGGGGGCTAATACCACCATTACGTAACCACCCAAAATTGTGCCGGCACCTTGGGAATTCCCCCTTGAATTGGCCAAAAGTTCAAGACGGGGTATTGTCTTGCAGTGATAGCTCTAGTTGTGTAAGTCATACTGGTTTTTACACAAACAACCCATATGCGGGATAATTTTACAGTGTGGAATAGGGAAAATTTAAATTGAATGAATTTCAAAATTGTCTTTTTAAAAACCCTTAATGCTAAACATGTTTGATTCTGCCTTTGCGACCAGTGTAACATGATCACCTGCACATCCATGCGTCTGATCAAATCTCACTGTTCGCCTTCGTCAGTTCTTTTTTTGGTATCCCCCCTTTTAACAGTTAATGGACTGTCAAAATTGAAAGATGGGAAAATTCTTATAGAATAAAGCAGGTAAGGGGTTTAAGACAGAAAAACCTTGGAAATACAGGTTTAAAAATGTTTTATTTATTCACGACAAGCAAAGAAAAAAAGAATTTCAGATGGCAATCTACACAAAAAAACGAAATTCAACTTTTGTCAATTTTAATTCCAAACTAAAAACCAAGAATTTCAAGAGGTCATGGAGCAAGAATACCCTGGAGATTAAATTGGAACATTTAAGACCTTTCCCACTAACCAGTCTACAATGTTTTGCCTTTTAAAATTTTTTTGATGCAATTTCTCCCTTTGTATTTTTTTCCAAATTTTTAACATTTTTCCCCCCAGAATTTTTAGGTCTTTTCTTGACTTTTGGTCAAAATGGATAGAAATAGTCAAAACCTAAATTATTCAGTTGTACGAAGACTCACTTTTTTTCAGAATTTTTTTATTTTAAAAGGGGGAACCCTCCGATGTCAGTTGCGGAAAAATTAAAAAGCCTTAACTGGTTAAATTACAAAAATTCAAATGTATGCAACTGGGAGAGAATTTTTGATATTATTTTGTGAAACAGTTTTCCCGTCGTTTATACCCATAACTAGGGCAGTGATTTTCCTGTGAAATTTTTAACTTCATGGTCGTGAAATTTTTGTCTGGTTTTCGACAAAAACAAATTTTGTTGGAGCTGATT
>NW_026463613.1:0-15800 GCF_021730395.1 Mercenaria mercenaria
ATCGAAAAAAATATTTAAAAAGCAACTTTTCTAGTGTTTCATAAAAATTAGTTGTCAGTAATTGTGTTTAAAAGCATTTTTAAAGAAAAAAACGATGATTAATTTCCAGATCATATATTAGTTTTTTGCGATCGATCTGGAGACTTCTTTATTGCCGCGGCGGTCCGGGTTCGATCTCTACGCGGTCACTTTTTTTTTTCTTCATTGTGGGAATTTTTAATAATTAGAATAAAAAAAAATTGTTTTTTATTATTCATGAGATGACCAAACTTTAATTTGAAAGATAGCCTTGATGAACTGATAATTCTGCTTCTTTCCGAACCTACTTATATATTTTTCTGTATTCTTAAATTAATGTTTTTTTTTGTACATTCTTTAATCATTCGTTTTAAAAAATTGCGATATCGATTATTTGTTTTAGTCTCAAGATTGCACAAAATCACATTTAGCATAAACTTATTTTATTGTAACAAATATCTTAAAATTACCCTTTGACTTTATTGTGTATTACAATATTGCCTAGGGGTAAACAATATCCGGTCAGTGTTGTTTCAAGCCGGGTCATAAAATATGTTACCCCACTTACTATAATTTTACCTTTTCCGCGTTACGTAGTATAGCGGAAAAGTTATGTCTGCAAGTTACGGTTCATTAAACCGCTTTCAGTAAGAGGTATTGAAAGGGTAGCCAATGGTTCATTGTTTTGTCTAAAATTTGTCAATAGAAATCATTTGTATCGGGTATGTGATATGTTGATGTAAAAATTGGTCAGTTCTAGCGATGCACCTCAGTAGTACGTTTAATACGGACATTAAGTTTTCAAAAGTTAGAAATTTTAAGATTAAAATTTCATCTGTGATTACATACATGAAAAAAGCTTTAGATTTCAATATGCTCATGTTAGCAATTGTTTAAAAACTGTATAACAATTTTAAATACTGTTGTATTGTACTATTTAGTTGTCCTGTCGGGGCATGTTTCTGGCGTTCATGTTATTCTTATACAGGCATGAACAGAATTTGGTGGGGCCGGAGCCAGTTTCTGACAGGTCAAATTAATTTTACAATTATGTGTGAAGTCCACACACACCACTGAGGAAGGCACTGAACTTGTTGTTTTTTGGACACAGGTTTTCAGAGCTAAATCTCTGTTTTTTCCTGGACGTCGTGTTTTCCGGTGAGGTGGGAAAATTGAGAGAGCCACAATGAGTTATAGCATCATTTGTATAACACTGTATAGTTGTATAATGGTATGGAATAAACGGCCTCTCGTAGCCAGGGTTGCATCGCTACAAGGCGAATGTATATATTTGTTGAGTTTATTTGTAGTAAAGAGAAGACGTGATAGGTATTTTTATTGTTTTATGGTTTTTGCGTTGTAATATATATCTTTCACTTTCTTCTGTCTTTATATAGTCTTTCCCCTTTCTTTCAGGATTTTTTACGATTTTACCCTTACTTCATGAATCGTATGACAGTAGAAAACCAGTAAAAAGGGGGGGGGGGGGGGGGGGGGGGGGGGGGGGGGGGGGGGGGGGGGGGGGGGGGGGGGGGGGTCCATTTTAGGTTCTGCAAAAAAATTTTTTTTGATTTTATTTATACTTTGTGTAATATATTCAGTAAAGTTTCATTAAAAAGTGTTACTGTTACCATTTTGACTTACTTTTATGAATTTCAATTTTAAAGGGGTGGGGTAATTGACAGTGGCCCCGGGGAACACATTTTCTTTTTTAATTTTTAAAAATGTTCTAACCTTTTACCTAAAAACTTTATGATAAAATAACTATAAAGGGCTTTCAACAATATTTTCTTTTAAATTGTACTGAATACTTTTTTTCATCACAGAGCCACAAAGTGGTCTAATAAAATTTTACTGTTTAAGGGACAACTTTACCCAAAAAGCAAAAAAACTTTTTTTATTAGTTGAGATATTAAGGTTTTATTTTCACAGTTTTGTAAACTAAAAAACATTAAAATGACACAAATCAGTATACCGTTTAAATTTTTTTGGAAACAGGGGGTACATTCTTAAACGGGGAAAAAAGGGGGGGGGGTAAAAAAAAATTTCAAGCTACTACAAAATTGTGCTTGTTACGAAATGACCCATATTGTCATTACACTTAAATTTGGGGGGGCCCCCATATTTGGGGGGGGCTATAGTTTTCCTTGTCCGTGCTCCTCCGTCCATCCGTCCGGCGCCCCGTCCGAATTCGGACGCGCCTAGCTAAAAAAATTTTTTGTTTTAAAATTTGATGAAATCTTTAAAGATCTTTATCTGTTGAATTGCGCACCTTCTATTTTTCGTCTGACTCCCCCCCCAAAATTTTAGATTTTACTGCCCCTAAATAGTAAAAAATGCACTTTTTCCCTGTGACACGCCACCCAAAAAGTATTTGTTTAAAAATTTAAGAAATCTTGCATGGTTTTGAAATGTATAATTTGCACACCCCCCTATTTTTTTTTGGCCCCGCCCCTTTTCTAAATTTGGGCCCCTGAAATAAAAAAAAATGCACTTTCCCCTTGTACACGCCTGTCAAAAAGTATTTTGATATAGATTCAAAAACCTACCCCTTATCTTAATCTGATATGTTTTTGCGTTTCCCTTTTTTAAAAACCGGGGCCGCCCCCAATTCCTAGAGTTTTGGCCCCCCTGGGAAAAAGCCCAAAAAAGGACATTTTCCCCCTTTGTGACACGCCTACTAAAAAAATTTTTGATATAAATTGTGAGTGTTTATCATGTTTTAAAACTTGGCACCTACTTTTTTTTCGGGTTGCCCCTTTTTTCCAGATTTGGGCCCCTGAAATAGAAAAAAATTACCCCCCTGTGCCCTACAACACATTCTATTTTATTAAATACAACGGGGTTGAAAAATTTTTTAACAAAATTTTTTTCTCTTTAATAAGACTTTTACAGTGTCCAGGGAAAAATCAATGCAAAAAATTTAAAAATGTTAATTTGAACAATAGTTTTCCCTTTTAAAAAAATAACTGCCCTCAGGCAAAACCTTTTTAAATCTTTGAGCTTTGGTTTAATTTGGGGTTTGTCTACATGTTTTTAAAGGGCCCCATGCTTTTTCCATGAAAACCCTGTAAAAAGGGGGAAAATTTTTTTTTTTAAAATTTTATGAAATGCTGTTTTAAAAAAATTTTAAATAGAATAGACAATAGGGGCCTTTGTTACAACCCCAAAACAATTTTTGTGTGTTGTTTCGAATTTTTTTTTTTCCCCCCCCACTTTTTCCCAGTTTAAAGGGACCACCTTCCAATATTAATCAAGCATACTGAAATACTGTATTTTAATGTTTATTTGGGTTTTAAAAATCTGCTGAAAATAACACCTTAATATCTAAACAAATGAAAAAATGTTTTTAGCTTTTTAAAGTTCGCCATTGAAAATCATAAATTTTTTAACCATTTTGGGGCCCCTCGTGATAAAAAAAAGATTCATAAATTAAAAATGGGACTATTGTGTGAATCCCATTTGCATGTTTTTTTATCATAAAAGTTTTCAGAAAAAGGTTTGAACCTTTTAAAAAAAAAATAACAAAAATTGGTTCCTGGTGGTCACATTCTTTTAAACCCCACCCACTTAAAAGTGAATTTTTAATAAAAGTAGGTAAAAAACTGGAACAGAAAAACTTGTTAAAAAAATTAATTTTACATGTAGGTATATTACCAAAAGTATAAATAAAATCATAAACATTTTGCGCAGACACCAACGGGGGACCCCCCCCCCCCCCACCCCCCCCCCTTTAAGAATTCCCAAATCTTAAAATAGGTTTTTTAAAGTCCGGGCCGAAATTTCACGAAAATCTTAATTTTTATTTAGAAAAGCCCCTGCTATTCTAAATTAAATTTTGATGAAAAAAATTTTTTTTTTTCCCCCCTTAACAATATTTTTATATTCAAGTATACTATGGTAGTGTTTTTGTCGGTATTCAAGTCACGCAAATATTATATTTCTATTTTGGGGCCAATAAAAAAAAAAACTTAACCCTTGCCAGCTAAACTACAATAATGAATTGCCCTATCTTTCAATTTGGACATAAAATTTAAATTTTATAAAAAGGGGGGCATACAAAAAAATCGGGTTGAAGGGCAACATACAGTCATGATCGGGCACAGGGAGTGCGGGCTGTCATGATCAAATGAGAAAAAGGAAAAAACCATAGTGCTACAGGGTAAGGGTTAAGTAAAACCCTAAACTTATTTTTTTTTTAAAGCGACCGGCCGCCAGATCGTTCGCAACAAAAAACTTTTAGATATTTTGAAAAAAAGTATATTTTTTATCTTAGGTTCAAACTAATTCCCGGCAAAATTGATTTTAGGGAAAATACATGAGAATTTTGCTGTTTTTTTACCTTTTACGACAAAAATCGAAACGCGGGCCCCTTCAAATTTTGAAAAATTAAAAACAAAAGTTTAAATTTTCAATGCCTTTAATATGTGAAAGAAAAGGAAGTAAAACGCTTTCTAAATTTTCAGAAAAAACATTCAATTCTGAATATTTTTTTTTTTTACAGACAGTTTTTTGTGCAAATTTTTTTTTTGTACATAAAATTTTCGTTAGCATGATGTTTCGATTAATAAAGTTTATATAAACTTGTTCCGTTTTTCACTTAAAAAAATTATCTTAACTTTTTAAAAATTTTTATATCTTTTATAAACCTCCCCCCTGTAAATGATCAGATAATGAATTCCCCGGTTACTACAACAAAAACAGTTAGTACGGAAATCAAGACTTCGCGGGGTACTGTATCGGATTTTTGGGTTTTTATTGATTTTTTAGATCTGCCCCTTTATCTTTTTTCGAGATTTACTAAAATTTGGGCAGGGTTTTTTGCCCAAACAAGAATCAGACCACCAAAGGGGTTTTTGGACAGATTAAACCCTGAATACACAAATTTTAAATTTTACGAAAGGAAAAAGAAAATCCGTTTCACGAAACGTTTTCATAGTTTTGAAGTTTGGGCGTGCGCAGGGGTAATTTTAAAAATAGAAACCGAAAGCCCCCTTTAATTTTTTTAATTAAAGGCGAAAGGGGGTTATATATGACATAAAAAATTACTTCAGTGCACCGCCAACAAAATGAAATAAACAATATAAAACACGCTATTAAGATAAACATTGAAAACACTTCTCTTGTGAAATTTCCCTAAAATATTTACGCAAAATTACGACAAATTTTACAAGTTGAAATAAAAATTACTTTTTAAATAGACCTTTTGATTCGGGAATATTTTAATTTAATTAAATGAGCTTCGCCATGAAAAAACCCAAACATGTCCGCGTTTGTGACCAGCATCCGCGCTCGACCAATCCATCTGTTCGGGGTCAATTTTTTCCCTTTTACGGTAAATCTTCGATTTAAAATGGAGCATTTTTTCGCCTTTAAAGTGACACTGCACAGCAAGTACCTAACTTGCTTTGCTTTTTGCAAAAAATTTTGACCCCTTCGGTTAGGAAATCAGGCTGGGGTTTTTTAAAAATTAAAATCGGCTAGGTTTTTTTTCTTTTTACACAGAAACAAAAAAAACAAAGCACTGCACCGGGGCGTGCTTTTTTCTGTAAAAGGGAGAGTGCAGTAATTCGTTCTATACCGATTCTGCTTTATAGTTAAGTTTTTTAAATTTAGTTTATTTTTCTTTTAAACCATTTATTTGGGCGTATGTCAAAAAATGTTTAAAAACTATTGTTTTTTTTTACGGTCATCTAAACAAAAAAAGGTCATGCGGATAGACATCAAATTTTGAACAAACTGGTATTTGAGATTTAAAATTTTCAGAATTTTTCATAAAAACTGGTTAAAAATCGAAGGGGAAGTCTTTAGGAATGGCGAGTAAACAGTTGTGTCTTTTGGAAAACGATATACAATATTACGTTACATTCAAATGATGCTTTCAAGGGTAACACAAAACCAAAAAAGCTGACATAGCAGGGGAGAAAGGAATTTTACTTTTTGCCGACGGGAAAAATTATTGTAGTATATTTTATGGGAAGCACTGAAAAACCATGTCGGGAAAATCTTTAAAAATTAGGGGTTGGGGAGCCTTTTTTACTGTTTTTGGGCCCCTTTAGGGGGAAAAAATTTTAAGGTAGGTTTTTATTAAAATCTAGAAAAGTTGTGATCTCGAAGTGAAAAATAGATTTTGATAAGAAGTTTCCGCTAAAAATAAGCCTCTGCTTTGGGATCCTGCATTTTTTGCCGTTTTCTGAAAAACTTATCTTTCGGGGAAAAAATTCGAGGGCCCCACACTCTTCTAAGTGACCTCTTTTTTCTTTCTCCCCTTTCCCGATGCGACCAAACCCCCGATGCTCTCGCTGAACGAAGGGCCCACACTGGCTGTCATGGCTAAGGGTAAAATTTTGGGTAAAGAAAAGGTGTTAAAATAAGTTTTCACCCCGTTGAATCGCAACGGCCCATATAACGTTTTCTAAAAAGCTAACTTTTTAAAAAAAAATTGTTTACAATTCATGGGGAAAAGCCATTTACGCAGACACAATTATAGGGGAAGACAAACCTGCATATTACTTTGAGTGAACCAACGCAAAGGTAACCACGGGACTTTTAAAACTGAGGAAATTACCACAAAATAGCTGTGGGCCCTTTTTTATTTATATGAAACAGGGAAACTTCCGTGGCTGAAACGCACACTGAGTAAGCACAAAAGTGGACCTTTTGAAAAGACTGTGACTTAGTTACCTTATTGAGGTGTTGTCAGTACGAACAAATCGAAAGAATGATTATTTTCCGACAATTTTAAGATTTTTTAAAGCGGGAGGACCTAAAAAAAAAAAATAGCGGGTTCTAAAAAAAACAAGGGTTTTCATTGTCGAGTAAAACACTGAATGATAGTTTAAAACTGCACAAGACAAACCTTTTTAAAAACTTCTATAACTGAAAAACGCTCATCGTAGAATTGTTATTACGAAATGGCTGAGTTAAAAACTAATTCTTTTTTTTTAAAAAGTTTTTTGTGTTAAGGTACATCGCCTTTTTACACATGCTATTTAAAAATATAAAGTACTGCACTTTTTTTTATTTACTTGTTATAGTGTTCGTCCGATATGAATATTCATTGTACCAATAAAGTGAATATTTCAATTGAATATCCTTCCCTGTTTTCTTTTTTTGATATTCATCATATTTTCCCCCCAAATTTTAAGTCCTAAGGGGACACCCAAATTTTGAAATTTAAAATGACACGTAGCGCGAGACGAAATGCTCGTACAAAAACAAATCTTGTGTTGTAGATTCAATTTTTTCCATTTATGACTTTTTTTTTCAAAAATACTAAAAAAACTCTCGGACAACGAAATTTTATAAAATTTTGGTTGGAAAGCATACAGAAGAACAAAACCTCTTTTGCCCGTTTTAAAATCATTTCTCTTTTTATTTAAAAAAATATAGGAAGTTGAAATCAAAGTGCTTTGTAAACAAGGAGGCATGAAAAACCACTCATTTAAGGGGATACCTTTTTTCCGGAGATATGTTTTTTTTGTTGCCCGCCCGGGCTGTCTCTAGGTGCTTTATAATGCGGGAAGTTTTAAGCTAGAATCGCCACTTTTAAACATTAAAATTTGCGTAATATTATCCCCATTTGATCGGAAAAGCAGAATTTGTGTTCTTGATTTTTTCTAAACGGGAAAATGCAAAAATGAAAAAGTATTAATTTAAAAATCATCTGTCAATAAGCTATTTTAGCATAGTGAAAACACATTTCCCGGATCCATGATGTGTGCAGAGAGGGCGTCGCTGAACGGAAATCAATTGGCCCCCCCCATCCGGTTTTTAAAACTTCCTTGGGCTTAAATAACTCATCCCGGAAGCCATCGGCTTGCTTTGGGTGGGGGAAGGGGCTGTTTTTTTCTCCAGGTAACCCCCCGATAAATAATGGCAGGGGTAAATTGAGGTTTCCCCCACCTTAAAAAGCTGAAAAGTCCCCATAGAGAAATGGGGCCGGTGGGGGCGTTAAAAAACAAAAAAAATGATCCCTGTGCTAATTGGGTCATATTTTGGCTGTTCCTGGGTCACCCCCTTGGTATGAGAAGAATAGCCAGGGGGCAACGGGCCCTTGTCAATAATTTGACCCTCTGTTTCACAATATCCCCTTTGGAAGTTTATTGTTAATCAAAGCTGAAGGTAAAAAATTAAAGATGTATTTTTAACCTCCATTACGGGAAAATTTCCCCTTGGTTCATACCACAAAAAAACTGCGTCAGCTCATAATATATTTTAAACTCATACGGCTCTAGCGATCATTTTTTTAATTTCTTGTGAAAATTATTAAAAAATTTCTAAAAGCGCTGAAAAGAAAATCATTCAACCCCCCCGCACCCCCCCGCACCCCCCACCCCCCACCCCGGCGTTTTCTAACTTTTTGAACTTTGTAATTTAGTAAGAAAATCCGGTTCGAAGTGTAATTGTTAGTGTAACACTAAAAAAAATATTTTGGGTTACTTTTAAAACTTTATACACCATTATTGAGATTTTTTTCGGACCGTGGGCAATATTTTTCACTAAAATACCGCCCAACGATCATAAAGTTTTTCTTTGCATGAGGTCAAAATAAAATTTCATTAAAACTTTTCTTTAAGTTAGACTTAAGCAGGAAAATAAACTGTTTGAATTTTAGCTTTTAAATACATAAAACTATGGGCCGACGACATAAATAAGGGCTGTTTAAGTTTCCATCCTTACATTTAAATAAAAGGGGCCCCCTAAAAAAAGATACGATATTTAAAAAATTTAAGGGAAATTTTTTTACATGCTTTATCGCAGATTTTTTCATTCAACAATTACATTTTTTTTTTCCCCAAATACATACTCGATTTAATTTACAAAAATAGTGATTATAAGTCATACTTAGCTTTAATTTCATTAATTTATTGATTTAACTCATGAAGAATTTAACACCTGTACGTTTCTGAACTTTTTTCTACAATTCAACTTTTTTTTCAAAAATATTTTTTAATATATGTAGAGATATTGTCCGATATTCGGTCAATAAAGTATGATTAGAACAAATTTTCTGTTTTCCTAATTTTAAAAAAAAACCCAAAAAAAAAACGTTTAAAGGCGGTAGCAAATTTGATCTTTGATTGACAGGATATATTCGGGCAACGTTCCCTATTTTTTTTTTGGGCGTCTACCTGGATTTCTTTTTTCGCATGTGGATTTTGCATTAATTAGTGATGATGCCCCGTGTAAAAACTTTTTTTTCTTTTTTAAAGTATTTTGAGCATTTGTTATTAAAATCAAATTGTAACTTTTTTGTATCTGTTCGTTTTAAAATGAATTAAAAACCACTTTAAACAGTAAACTGATCTTGCATTCAAAATTTAAATTTGATTATTTAACATTGTTTGTCAATACGGAGAATATTTGGACGAGTACCCCCCTGAGAAAAACCCTTTTTACGGGCCCCTAGGGGAGTTCAAAAAAGTTTTTTCAGCTGGGTCGATCCAAATATACTCGTATTGTACAGTACAATGTTAAATAACCTTTTATTCTATATTATTTTACCTATAAAAAATTTAAATTAAAAGTTTCACGTTTTTGATTCCTGCCTTTTCAGTTTTTTCCCCGTTGGATGAGTGCAAATATATATTTACAGAACAATTTTTACCTTTTTAAAAAACCTTTTTTTTTCTATATTTTTTTTCACTTAAACGAATAAGAATTTTTGAATTTTTTTTTTTTCTACTATTTCCCCTTTAAAAAAGGGAATGGGGCAACCCCCCTACAACGGGCCCCTTTGGCGATTTGGGTGGTAAAATACTTGGCTTAGATTTATGCCCCCCGACTTGTCAGCAATTTTGGGGGGGGATCGGATGAAAATGTTCGACTTTTTAAAAGCGGACAAGGCTAAGTTCCCCGTTTTTTGAGTAATTAAGGGCATTAAACAAAGAGTGCGTGGTCAAATTTTCTAGTTATCGAAATTGGGGCCCAGATGTAATGCCCCAAAAAAAATTGTCAGCAATCTGGTGAAGATCCGGCGAAAACTAGTTATGAGCAGACTGTTTTGGATGCGACCCCCCCGTCCGTTTCCATTCAAAATCTTTTTCCATTTTTTTTCTTAACCCTTAAAAAAAATTCGAAGAGCTATTTTAGAAGTCATGGCTGATACCATTTTAAAGGTTTTCGTCCGGAAGCCCTTTTTAGCGACTTTTTAAAAATTCCAAACTATACCTTTTTCTGTATTTTTAAGTTTTTGATTATTACAAACGTTTTAATATCTTTAAACTTGGCATTATTATCCTTGAAACATTTTTTTTGGTTGTAAACAAAAAGAAAGAAAAAAAAAAAAATCAAAATTTAAAAGATTTTTAAAGCGCATAACAAACTTGTACAAGAGGGGCCCCACTTATCCCATTTTCTTCGGAACTTTTCAACGCGTTTCGGGGTTTTTAAGTTTAACACGGCGGGGAACCATCCAAATACAGAAAATACAGGGTTTTGTACGCGCGTGCGTCCCCAAAACAGAAAATACAGGATTTTTGTACGACGTGCCCCAAAAACTTAATATTTTGTACGGGCAGTGGTGCAAATGAACGTTCGCGATTGGGGAAGATAAAATAAGTATAGAATAAAAGTTATAACAAATGTATGACTATTCTACTGGTTAGGATTTTTTTGGGGTTTTAGATGTTTTGCGCTTTTCCGTCCTTTTTACAGCAGCGGGCTCCATGTGCCCTAAGCTCTTTAGAAGTTTGGTTTTTTAACCTTTTCCTTTTGGGTTTATTTTTAGCCGACATAGATTATGTAAAGGAAAAATATTCTATTTTAAATACGCCAGCTCCGTTTAAAGCTGTATTTACCCCCTTTTAAAAATGTGAAAATTTATCAAACACCCAAAAATAAAAAGCAGAGTGAATCCGGTCATGTTTTACTCGTGCAAAAATTTATTATAATTATTTCATCCCAAAGTTTAATTCTTGAAAAAACTACTTTTTTCGCTGGATCTGCCCCTGTATTAAAGGGAGAAAAACCGTGTGCAAACAAGGGAATTCAGTGCTGTTTAAAACCCCATTTTATTTTTAAATGCTTTCCCCGGGGACGAATTAATTTCTGCGCAATTGACATTGGTATCTGCGTCTTTTTTCTTTATAAAAACCCCTTTTTTGAAAACATTAAATAGCAATCTAAACCCGGAATGTTTTTTCGTATCAGTACTAACCCCAAAAGCGCTGGCCCCCAACATTGTTGTATCGTTTCTTTTTCCCCTTTTTTACTCCCCCTTTTGAACCTGCGTCCCAAATTAGTTTTTTAGACAACCGGAATGTTAAAAAACCGCTGTTTTTTGCGATTCTTTTTCTTTAGTTCTGTTTAGATTTTTGTAAGTATCATCGTATGTTTATATTAATTTCTCGAAAAATTTATATAAACAGCTTGGAAATTGACACTGCTTTGGATCTTCCGTTCCAAAGCGTTTCCGTATCAATGAACTCAAAGTAAAATTTTTATTATGAAAATTTGAAACGAGTCCCCCAAAAATTGGGAAATGTTTTTGAACAATTATTGGTAATCTTAGTTTTTAATAAGAGAGATAAAAACATCGCTTAAAAACCCCTTTAGGGTGTGTTTTTTTTGGTTTTTTATTTTCCGGCCCTGGGTAGGGTATTTAAAAAATTTTTTACCCTTTCCAAAAAAACTGAATGGTAAAAAAAAAATGTACCGGAAGTCAAGTCATCACGTATGAAAAAAACTAAATCGTCTAAATATTTTTTTATCAAAAAAAGGACAATACCTTGTTTGTTGTTAAGTCTGCAGAAGCCCCCGGGATTGTTTGTGCCGGACCGAAGGGCGGGTCACAAACTACCCCGGCTCTGTAACGTTAATACACAAAAAAAACGTTTTTTATCATACATTCTAAATAAAAAATTTTAAATATTTCTAAAAGAACAAAATGATAACCATCCTTTTAACCGGGGTTAAAAAATTTGAAACAAAATAATAAAAAAAAAAGTCCCGTAAAAATAAAAATAATCATTGTAAAGCCCGAACATTGGAAATAACCGTCTTAATGTATTGTTTTTTTTCTTTCAATCAATAACTTAGAAAAACCGTGTTTTTTTAAAAATAACATATAATGGAAAAAATTTATAAAACCCCACAGTTTTGTCAAAACTGTTTCGCTTTTAAAAAGCTTTTCAGTTAAAAAATAACTTATAGCAAAAGAGTGCTTTAAAAACATTTATCACGATGGGGGGTTTTTACGCGGCGTAATGATATCACGAGGGCGCAGCCCGAGTGAAATTATTTGAACGCGCACCACCCCAGGGAAAATAGTTTTAAAACACGTTTTTTTTCTATAAATTATTTCGATTTTTTTTTTGGCCCCCTTAACTAAAACAGAAATAAAATATAAACCTCTTTTTTGGGCGCAACCCAAAACCTTTTTAGTCACCGCACGTTAATGTACGTCATTACTAAAGTGCTTTTTAACAGAGGCAAGCATATTAGAATTTACAATAAAAAAAATGTAGTGAAATGCGGAAATGAAAAGTTTCGCGCCAAATGGATTCGACGTTTGACGCCATAAATGGTTTATTAATTTAAAATGCATCATAAAAAATACTCTATGAATTTTAAATAATATACATTATTATTCTATTTTTTTAATGTAAAAGGGTAGACGTTTAATTTAGATAATACACTATTAAACCATCATTTTTAAATGGTCAAATATCATGAATTTCCCCCAAAGACTCGGCCATAAATAATTTCAAAAAAGGGAAAAACAGTTAATTATTGAAAATTCAAATACAAAATTTTTAAAGGTAAAATCCGAGAGATTTTTTTTTAAAATTCATAAAGCCGATAAAGGACACTTTTTTTTTATATATATATTTGAAGGAAAGACATTAAATTATTTCAAAAAAATTGAAATTTTTTAAAAAATTTAAATTTTTTGTTTATAATATTAGCGTATTTATTTAGCAAATACAAATGTATGCCAGAATTAATCAAATTCTTCCATATAAAAACTTGGGGCCGTACTGTCTTTAAAAAAAATTTTTTTATAAATAAATGAGGAATAATTAAAATCATTTGTGTTTTTGTAAAAAGTTGTCAAAAAAAATTTTTATTTACAAAAATTGGAATACAAAAATGTTAAAAATTAAAACTGAATAATTTTGGGAGTGTTAAATTAACAGAAAGGTAGTAACAAAAAAACAGGGATATAAAATGTAAAACTTAACTTCAAATCATAACTAACACGAATATTTCAGTTTAATAAAAATTTCTTAGAATTTTACAGGACTTTTTCATATACCGGCGGCATAACACAATTTTTTGAATCTAATATTCTCCTTTGCACTATCCATGTTACACGAACAAGTCAACGGCATAAAAGTCTTCCATAGAAAGTCATGAATTAATGAAGAGCAAATTTTATGAAAAAATTGGGTCACATAACTTCTGATATCAAATTTTTTACTGTTCATCCGTTTCGACACAATTGATGCGTTTGACCAACATATTGAAAATTTACACCTTTTAAGTGATTAAATATTAAAAAGTCACTAGATGCAGTTTTCACCAAAAAAAATTTAAAATTTTCCCTTATTGTACTGTAAATTATCCCTTTCAATAATACTGTCACATGGTTTTCATCTGCGTCTGTTTACATCGCTTTTTACAATCCAAAGATTTTTTTTTTTATGACGAAAGGTAAGAAATCCTGGTTTTTGGGGCGTTTGTAACTAGAACGTTTTAAAGTTGTTTTAATTGTTGTAAACTTTTATTTTTTGGGCTTAACGTGGGGTTTAAAAAAAAAAACGGTGTTTTTTTACATTTAAAATGGTAGAATTTTTAAAAATCGCGTCGATATTGACTTTTAAAAAACCTTTATGGTCCCCCCCGTAATATTTTTGACTGCTGTCATCATTTGCGTTTTTTAATCCCCCAAAAAATTTTAAAATACATCAGAGGTTCTAAACCCTAAAACTGCGAAAAAAAGGATTTCCAATTTTAATTTGGGGCCGAATTTTATGGGCAAGGGACATAAATTTTTAAAACTCCACAATCGCGCGATACCAGTGGGGAAACAAATATAAAAAAAACCAAAATTTCGACAAATTCAAGGCAATTATTGAATTCTTTTCTACACATAGCACTTTATTTTCTGACATTTTCAGTCCGCCTTCTGTTTGGGTTTTTGTGTTAAAAAACAGAAAAAAACCCAGGTTTAGGACACAATTTTTTTTCACAAAAAAAGGCCCCAAAAAGCACATCTTCACGAAAATGTACCGTATTTATCTGCAAATACTGACCAAAACAGCTCTTTTTAAAACATGTGGCGAGATCAAATAAAGTGGGGAAAAAAGTGCTGGGGACCGTTTACTTTTTCCGCAAATTTGAGCTGAACTGGATGGGTGGATGACTGTTTTCCCAAATTCGTCTACTTCCGTTTCCTCAGGGGAAAGTTTTTTAACCCGGCCCTCTCATGGAGCTAGGAAAAAACGTACATGCCATATTTATTTTTCACAATAATCCCGACGCAGAATCCTTTGTTCTTAACAAAATAAAAAACCCTTTTAAATATAATGCTATGCCCGTAAAGTGCATATGTCATTTATTTAAAAAACGCCCGGGCCAAAAGCGAAATGTACCCGCCACTTAAACGCAGCTCTTGTTTGATTGAATGTAGGTACCCTGGAAAAAATTTTTAACATTCGACCGCCATTCATTAAGTTTACATATACGCGCGAGGATTTGTAAAAAACTTTAAATTCGCATAGATAAATTTGGGTATAAATGCCCTTTTTGTGTCTACATTTTCGGAGAACGTTTGGACAAAATATTTTCCGGTAAAATATTTTTATACTACTTTTCAAAAAAAAAATACCAAAAAAGCATTTACTTAAGTTGATTTAAGATTGAAAATACGTGTCATTATACGGAAAACGTTTTTTTGGGCTTTTTACTGAAAATTACCTGCGCGTTTATGTTAAAAAATAAAAATGGCTATATTCCTAACTTATGTACCATGCAAAAATAGTTTTTTGACAATCAGCTTCTACACATTGGAATTATAATATCTGTTTCTTTTTTTTTATAGCCAAACACTGTTAATCCCTTATAATTAATCTGTTTCTTCTTAAAAAAAAAAACCCTATAAAAAACGCTGTATTTGAAAACTCCACCATTAATATATATTGCAAGGGAAAAATTTATACAAAAATTTTCCTATTCGTCAATAAAAATCCTTATTCACAAATTATGCTTGAAAACTTAAGTACCTGATTAGTGAAGAATTTAAAAAAAACTTTAAAAACGCTAAAAAAAATTTTTGTTGGTATTTTTTTTTTTTTATTTTTTTCGCGGCGCTTGGATTATCCAACCCGCAAAAATTTTTGGTCAAAAATAACATCAAAGACCAAGATACTATGTAAAAACTAATATCGTATTTATAAACGAAAGAAACACTTTTTTGGAATAGTATGTTCGTATTTAAGTAATATTTTATTGTTTTTAAAAGAAAAAATATGGCACACGGGCCTGTTATGTAAAATTACAAATACTTTCAAACATTTCATTCATTAAAACAAGGAAAAAAAAAAAACTACTCTTTCCCCTGAAAAACAATCAGCATTTATCCCCGTAATGGTGAACAATATTGAGCAAGTTCTGTTCTTCCCCGTTAAATGTGCCAAAAATCTAAAATCTTCTCTGTTTCTGCCCCTATTGTAAATTTTTTAATCATAAATTTTATCAAAATTCCTTTAAAATTTGAAAAAAAAATTTTAATTTCCATGGCAAATTCCATGGTAAAATTTTTTCCATGGCAGAAT
>NW_026463614.1:0-73657 GCF_021730395.1 Mercenaria mercenaria
ACTCCTGCAAGGTTTCATGAATCTATATCAAATACTTTTTGAGCTAGGCATGTCACAAGGTCAAAATATACATTTTTGACTATTTCAGGGGCCATAACTCTGAAAATAGGGAGTGGAGCCAGACGAAAAATAGGAGGTGCGCAAGTTCATATCATGATAAAGACTCATGCAAGGTTTCTTCAATTTATATCAAATACTTTTCGAGCTAGGCGCGTCACGAACTTCGGACGGACGGACAGACGGATGGATGCACGGACGGACGTACGGACAGACGGACGGACGCACGGATGCACGGACAAGACCAAATCTATATGCCCCCACCACTCATGGGGGGGGGGGGGGCACAAAAATGAACAATAGTAACTACACAATACACTTGTTTTGTCTTGATATTGTATGTTGCTATACTTTACTCCAGGTATATATTCTATTACTTCTTTTGGTGGAAGAACTCCGAATGGGTCAAAATATATTTCATTTACATAACAAACCCAGTGTGTTCCTGGTCTAATAGAATTATCTAAATTGATTATTTCTTTTTTAGTTTTGTTTTTGGTAAATTATTTCTACTAACTATACCCCTAAAGATTTTAATTTTCAATTGTCTTACCTATTGTTCAATTTCAAAGTTAGAAGTTCAATTTCAAAGTTAGAAATTGGTTTGTTTATGAATTTTACTTTTTTTACGATAGGAATTCATCTGTAAGGTCTTCGTTGAGACTCAATCTGTATACCTTTTCCACTTAACAGGGATGTAATCAAAGGTATCCTGGGACTAGCAGCCAATATACCTAAGAATCCACCGTCTTGTTTATGTTTTTGAGTTAGCTTTATTACTCCAATTCACACTAGTTTTTTTATTAGGTGTAAGATATGGCGATATCATGTTTTTCTTATTATCCGCCACAGAAATCATACCATTTCCAAGTAATTCACTGACGCCAGTACCGGCAAGTCTGGACAAATTGTAATTTCTACTCTCTTCTTATTCCTAATAGACTTTTCAATTTGATTAATCTGTGTTTTCGTTAAAAGTAAAGGAAAGTTTCCGAGCAATTGTTCATATTTTAATCAAAAAGTATATGGGATTTTGTTATTATAAGCTTTTGTTTTTCTTTTGTCCACCGACCGTTATATTTGTCTTTTGTTTATCTGCCGACCGTGTTATCATTTCTCGGAAGTCATTCCACCTTGCTTTCGTATGTCTTTCAGAAATCAAATTAATTCCATAATTAATACCATAATCATTAAAAATTAAAAGTGGAACCCACAACATTAATTATGTTACAATTACTCTACCTGCATCGGCAGCATTAGCTCTGTAAACTAATTTATCATTATTTGTTAATTAGAATGTTATTTGAATTTGACTTGGAGGTAACATGTTTTGTTCCAAACCCTGCGAAAATGAATGATTATTTAAGGGAATTTTAGCATTTATTTCATTACCATCTTGGATTAATCCCTTTCTTGCAGCAAAACCTCTATTATGTCCAGCTTGGTCATCCCTACTTTCAGCATTAGCGGTTTTATCTAAATAAATAAATTCATTTGTTCCAGTTTAATCTGCATAATCCTTAGACAGTTCAACTAATTTCTTTACATTTATTACCTTGTATAAATTATTACGATCATAGACAATTTTTCCATTATGTTTAACTATTAGCTCATGAATTATTGAAGCTGCGTTATTAATTAAAGCAATTTGATCTCCATCACCATAATTATTACCATAAGCAACTTTATTAACTTTAAAACTTACATCATAATAACCATTAAACCAATTAAAATATGAACTTCTTTCATTAATTGTAAAGTGATACCCACTTTTTTGTTGTTTAACAGTATTTCCCAAGACGGATATTAAAGCTGTATCTAATTGAATAGGAGTTAGTTCGTATCTTTCACAATACTGCTTTGATCTAAACATGTATATTATATATTTTTATGAATTAATCTGTTAATACGTTTACACCTTGCAGAACCTGACAAGAATTTATTGATTCTTATACTAATAGCATCATTAATTTTACTATTATTTGGTTTTTTTCGTAATTTAATTCCTCAACAATTAAATGACCAACAGGTTTTTCTTTTGATACAATAGGTTTTTTACTATTTTATCTGCAGCTAAATTCCCAACTTCCATTCCAATCTTTTTGTTTCACTTTCAAGAGCGGTTTTCCTACAGTCTTCAGAGCTTTTTTTCCAGTAGAAGACGAAACCAATTTTATTAAAGTGTCAAAGATTCCTGAACCATTTTGAGCATAAAGCTCATAGGGAACTGACGTTCCTGTCCAAGCATCAACAAAGATAAATATTCCTTGGTATTTGTCATAAACTTTCTTGTACATTATATCTTTATATTTCTTTTAAAGTTAATTTAAAACTTGTTTCAACTCCATTCAAATTGATTTTTCTACCAAATACATCTAACATTTTTATTAATTTCATAATACTCAACTCAGTTTTGTTCTTTTGTAAATGTATAAGCTGTTGTTAAATCTGCAGTATTTAAAGCATAGATAATATCACTAAAATTACCATGAACAAGTGAATTATCAACAAGATCACAATGAATGTAAATTGTATCCACGGAGTTAGTTATAAATTGTGTTGTCGTTCCCCATTTGGTTTAGTTATTATTTTTTTTCTCAAATCCATGCAATGTATGAAAATTTGACATTCCCAAATCCAACTTCAAATGTTCATGAATTGAAATTATGATTTTAAAAGTACTCAAATCAAATTCCAAACTTATTGGGGCAATGTCTGATTGATCAAATTCAAAATCATTATTACTTATTAATGTTTCTTTGGTAAAATTTTTGATGCCTGTATAACTGTAAGAACCATTTGTAAATAGGATATCTTCCCATTCTTTACCATTATTGTAAAGAATTTTTCTATTGTCGTATTCGTCGCTAATATTATGCCAAGAGTAAGCAGTGTTAATACTATAAAAAAACAGCATAAGTTATATTTTTGTCTTAAATTAAAGGACGACTGAATCTGACTGTAAAATCACTTGGAGTATTTTATCATCGTTTCTAACTGCTTCAGAACTTAACATTATTTTTGTTCCATTTATATATTTAAGAAAATTGTTTTCTATATAACATTTCAAGTTCTTCTGGTAGCAATTAATTTTATTTCAAATAGTTCATCAATTATGCTAATACCTTCATTTTAAAGTTCTTCATTATTATTTCCGGCATCAATTGAACCACAAATAAGCTCTAAGTCATTAATCAATTCTTCTGGATCGCACGCACAAACATAACCTTGTCCCCTAATTACCTTTTTATATTTCATGGATATTTTATTGATAGGTAATCTGATTTTTCTGTTAGTTCTTAAAATATTTTCCTAGAAAGTATTGAATGTTGTTTTTATTATTGTTATATCTTTTATTAATTAAATCAATAAAAACATTATCTACATTTATATTCATGACTTCTTTTCCCGTGTTTTTATTTCTAGCTACCATAAAGTTTATTAAGATCAATCAATGAATTACCATATCTACCATCTGTAGAAACTTTATATGGAGTGTGATGTTTTATTCCTTGTTCGTATGTAGGAATCATATCGAAAAAAAAAAACAAAAAAAACAACAACTCCGCAACCGACCTTTGTACTTTATCAGTTCGTCTCGTTCATGTTTTGATTCTTTTACTTCTTTTTGATTATTTAGGACTTTTGATCTTTATTTGCCAGCTATTGAACCATTTTAACTTGTGATATTCTTAGTAACATTTGTCTATTGTTCTTTGAAGTTTCTTATTTATTTTATCAGGATCAGATTTATCTGCGATAAAAAGTTTAAACAATTCAGACGGTTTGTAACATTCATAGTCTTCTTAAACATCAGTATCCAAGTCAACATCTAAATTAACTTTAAATTCTTTTGGACTTTATCAGTTCGTCTCGTTCATGTTTTGATTCTTTTACTTCTTTTTTATTATTTAGGACTTTTGATCTTTATTTGCCAGCTATTGAACCATTTAAACTTGTGATATTCTTGGTAAAATTTGTCTATTGTTCTTTGAAGTTTCTTAATATTTTCTCAGCATCAGATTTATCTGCGATAAAAAAGTAAAAGAATTCAGACGGTTTGTAATATTCATATTCTTCTATAACATCATTATCCAAATCAACATCTTAATTAACTTTAAAGTTATTTGGCCTTGCTGCCAATCCTTCTGTTTCTTCAGCTGTTTCATCATCATTCTCATCATCTCACTTAAACAAGTTTTTATTTTCTTCAGTTATTCCCATCTTTGCTTTTCCATAATCTTCTAATTTCTGAAATTCATCTTGAGGAACCCATTGAACAGGTTCATCCCCCCCCCCCCCCCCCCCCCAATTTATTGGTATAAAGGGAGTCGGTTTTGTGGCTTGTTCTTTTTGCTATCCTTCGGTTAATTCAGTAATACCTTGTTTCAAATCTTTTGATATACTGTTCGGAAGTAACGCTAATTGTCTTGATATTTTTTCTTTTTGACTTTTATTTCCTTCTGTAATTGGTTTATGAATTTCACTATACATTTCTCGGTTGGCAGCCTTTTTTATTTTTTCTCTCGTTATTTCATCTGTAAGAGCTCTTACCTTTTGCCCGACTAAGTTTTGTTTGAATTTATATAATAATGTAAGATAATATAAGATATTGTAAGATAATATAAAATTATATAATGGAAATTCCAATGAAAATTCCAAATTATGATACAAAAAACGATAAATCTAATAACTTTAGACAACATTATTGTTTTATGCCAGATTCATGCTTTAGTATAATAATATGTGGAAGTTCCGGGTCGGGAAAAACAAATGTATTAATGCATATGCTTCGAAAACCTCTTATTGATTATGATAAATTATACCTGTATGCTAAAAACCTAGAACAATCTAAATATCAGGATTTAATAGATCACTTAAAGGCCTAGATTCACTACTATATAAGTGTCCCCCTCAATCCAATATACAACTCCCATCTTATCTGCTGCTTATCAGCGATTATGTAACCGTAACTGATTAGAGGGCAATTAGCACAGCAGGATCCCCAACTAGACCATGAAGATGTGTGCAGTGGAGTTGAAGAAATTATTTTTTTCTACAGTGAATGTGGAATGATAATAATAATAATTATTATTTTGATATTATATAGATGATAATAACTATAACTTTAACTCATTAAGGACGCAGATCGCATTTATGCGTTCATTTTAACTCTTATCGAGTACCGCATGTCGTATTTATCCGTATAAAGGAGATCGCATAAATGCGCTATCCGCCTGATAGTACTGTTTGCCGCGTGACGTGATTTTACGTTTGTAAGAGTACCAACGATTGGACTGCTGTCAAAGTCAACCAATGAAAATATGTTATTTGTAGGTATTGCCTGTTTTATCTTCTCATTCTATTATACCGCAGAATTTTCATTTTAATTCAGTATTTTTTAGTTTTATTAAATAAAGTATAATTTTGTTCTTTCATAATGTCATTTGCTTTAAAGTTTAGCAATAGATGATATTTGTATAAATATAAAATAATCAAATAATGGCTGTTTTTCTATGTCCAATCTTTCTTGAATATTGCAGTTTTCCATATTCATTTACTTCAGTTGTCCTGTAAAACAATTTTGCAAATCAAAATAATAGTAAATTTTTAATTATTGATTAGATCATGAATTGTAGTATCAGTTGTGAAAATGTCAGTTTTATTCATCTTTTATAAACAGATGTTTGTCCCTAATTTTGATCAAAGGATGTCTAGATCTTATCGATTATTGATTATCAGTGAAAATCCACAGACATACAAAGCAGATAAATTGATAAGTAGCTCAGAAATGTATCGGAAAATTGATACCAGTAATTAAGCGGCGATATGGCTGCAGGTATTAATGAGTTAATGTTATAATAATGATAATAATAAAAATAATAATAAGAATAATCATAATTATTATTATTATTATATTACACATAGGATGATAAAAGATACAGTAATAATATTGACAATAATAATGATAAAAAACACAAGTATCGTGAAAACTTCTTTGTGCTGACAAACAATATTTTTCGAACTGGAAATTGATTTTATTGTATTCATGATATCAACATTATTTGAATATAAAATTATTGTGTTCCATCTATACTCAATTTTCATTTTCAGTATGTTGCCAAAAGTGACTTTTTTCATGCTTTGCTTTATAACTTTGAAATGCACATTCTGTTTGTAATTTTAGGCAAATGTTATTTACAGTATTCTGCAAGCTTTAGATGAGTGAAAGTCACATTCTTATGAAATATCACAATTCTCCAGACACAATTTGAAAAAAAAAACAACCAAAACTTGCATCTTTCTTTAAGTAAGTTTCTCATTATTTCTTTATTAAGAAAATAAGTTTCTGATTATTTTATTATTGTGTTTGATCAACAAATATTTTTCTTTACATAGAAATCCAAAAAAATAAATGTATAACTTAAAAAGTTATCAATTATTCATTAATTTAAAATAAATTACATTGTTTCCCTTTCTCACTAATTGATACACTTGTAGGGTAGACTGACGCTCCAATAAACAATGACTCTTGTTTATTGGAACCATGCTGTGATGGTCTTTAGCCCCCAACTGTGCTGGTGAAGACAGAAATCCCTTGGTCCACTACCAAAATCTAGACCTTTAAATAAAATTACAAGTAGATCCAAATGAAATACTTGATTATTTCACTAATGAAATAACTGATTGCGATAGTGAACTGAAGAAAAAAAAGTTTCAAAATGAAATAATAAAATACTTCATTCAAAGACGTCACAAAAACTGTTCTGTTATTTATTTGAGCCAGTCTTGCTATATAACACAAAAAGATATCCGAATTAACTGTTCACATTATATTTCGTTTGAAAGTCCAGGTAAAAACGATAATAGTATTATTTGTGATGAACAAAATATAAATCGTGATTCTTTTAATAATGCAATAGAATAAAATTATGATTTCTTATATGTTGACAAACCATGGAAATGTTTAAGAAAAAAACTTTGCAGGAATTATATAGATGGGAGTTTTTAATGATGTATAACAAATAAACCCACCCGCTTAGCTCAGTAGGTAGAGCGTTGGTCTACGGATCGCGGGGCCGTGAGTTCGATCCTAGGGCAGGGCGTATGTTCTCCGTGACTAATTGATAAACGACATTGTGTCTGAAATCATTAGTCCTCCACTTCTGATTCATGTGGGGAAGTTGGCATTTACTTGCAGAGAACAGGTATGTACTGGTACAAAATCCAGGAGCACTGGTTAAGTTAATTGCCCGCCATTATATGACTGAAATACTATTGAAAAACGGCGTTAAACTCAAAAGAAACAAACAAACAAAGTATAACAAATAAGTGAACCCGACAGTATAAGTAAAGTTAAATTTTTAATTGATTTAAGTGATTATGCAACTATAAATCAATTCAAAAAGCTTAAAAAGGACATGGGCTCATATCTTCATAAAAATAAGGAACTTGATAACAAAATGAACAGATCACTAGAGATGGGAGGTAATGAAGTAATTAACCTAGGAAATCCATATAAACCTAGTGATGCAGTTTCAAGACGGTTTGTGTATAAAAAAATCAAAACGTAATAGAAGACTATAATCTTGAAGACATCAAATCTATTAAACAGACACTAGAAGCAGAAGTAAAGAATATTAAAGAATTAACAAACCAACGTAAAGGAACATTCAAACATTAATGGTTGAGTTACAAGGTAAATTTGTCAAAACGAGGGTAAAGGTCGACATATTGCCCATCCGTAGAGATTATTGGCGTCAAGGTAATATTGTATTTAGTTTCTGATTCAGAATCATAGTCTTTCATTGTATTTATTGTTTGCTTTACTGTAACGATTAGCTATATAACTAATTCCTCCTCTCTTTCCCTTTTCAATAAAAAGATACATATCAATATCAGATATCAAATCCAGATTTACTCCAGTCATTTTTAACATTGCATCCCAAGCTAAAACGAGGACTGCTAAAGTAATGACAAGGGTCAAGTGTATAATATTCCAGGCACAGTTTCCTAAACTTTTCAAAAATATCAGCTAAAAGTAATACGTCAGTTTTTAAATACAGATCATGATATTCTCCCATTGCTTTAATTTTAAATTTATTCCAAACATTTTAGCATGCTCATATTCATTGTCACTGATGCAAGTAGAATTTAAAATTGAATAAAATTCTTTAGGAGATAATTTGGCTTCTTCAAATTTTTTACATGAATCCATGTAATTATATGGATAAATACCTTTTGTTTTTAATAAATCAAGTTTAGCTTTACTGAATTCTTGAGATGTGTACTTAAATTCTAGAATATTTTTACTAAGTTATCCAATGATTGAGACATAAATTGAAACCTATCTATGAAAATCAAATCACTTACCATAAGTGCCATGTATCTTTCCATATTGTTAGGAATAACATTAATTTCTTTTTTTTTCTAATTTTCCTATTTGTTGCATAATAAAATGACCGTCATAACCTCTTAAATTATGAAAAATAACAGGAATTTTATGTATTAGTCTAAAATTAATACTGTGAAATCATAAATATTCGTGGGGGACTAATTTCCGTGGATTTCGTGGTTGTGTCAATCAACGAAAATTAATCCCAACGAACAAATAAAATTCCAATTCATTTTATATTCAAAAGTTGAAATCAGCAAATTCATATCCCGACGAAATTGCCGTTTTGACCAAAACCACGAAATTGCATACCCATGAAATAAAATTATTTTACAGTATTGCATTCTGAATGAGCACTTCCTCTAAATTTTACTGTTATATGACAATGATCTCGCACCGGAATTTCAGTTTTCTTATTTTTTTCCAATAAATATGACAAGAGATTTGTTTTTGTTTTAAATAAATAAAATCTGGAAAGTAGATCCCTCGGAAGCACCGAGAACAAGGCAAACAGTGAAAATGGAAGAGTCGGTTTGATTGAGTCTATTCATGAGTAGTAATGGAAATGCAATACCGCCCACGCCCACTAGCACCGGCTTAAGCAGTATTCAATCTTCAAATCTAAATGAGTTGAAATCAATGATCCCGAAGGACCAGAAAATATAACAACACTAAGATGAAGTCGGGGCGACTTTTTACGAGCCTCATCTTTTTTTGACATTTTCAAATCTTTGTTAAAGTTTTCATTAAATATTTTGTTACAATATTCTTCTTCTTCAAGCATTTTCTTAATAAACTTATAAACTGCATTAGGACCTCTTTAAACTTGTGTTGGTTTAGTATATTTATCATCATATCAACAAACCACTTTATTAACGTAACCACAATCTATATGTTTTTGATATGGATCAGTAAATGAAGATTTAGGTGACGGCAAAGCATTTGATACTTTCTTAATTATTGATTAAAAATCAGCATAAATTACAAAAGGTACGGCTAAGCCTTTTTAATAACTTTTAAAATGTATTTTACTTCTCTCTTTTGGCATTTTTACAGCTTGAACACCATAGCTTAACAATCTCGAACATGTTCATTTATTTTTTTTGCAGAAAAAATTTGTAAACATGATTTACAAAAAAGTTTTTTTTTTATTTTCTTTTATGTTGATCTTTGATTTTGTCTATTAAAGTCTTTTATCCAAACGTAATGTGTTATTTTGTCCCTATTAATTAACAACATGTCACAGTGTTCTTTATATTGATTTTATTGATATGTACAACTGATAAATATTATTATCTTCATAACCAAATATATTAAATTTAATTTTATTCTGGGTTTCTGTTTTAGGTATTTGATTTAATGTTACAGGAAATTTTATTCCAGTATAATTGAGTTTTTCCATATGCTTTTTTTTATATTTTGAAACTCTTTGAGGGTCTTTTTCAAAAGTAAATTTGTAAGCTATCTAAAACATTCATTATCATCATTCTTTATATTTATCAATCCTTTCATTGAATTCTGTAATGGTTTGGGAAATTCTAAATAACAAGAAGCAGGCAGCAGGCGGTGTATATTTATATCTATTTATATAATGAGCATCAACTGACTCTATTCTCCACCCACAACCAAAGATACCTGCTGTCATTTGTAGTTCTGTATTTACTCTTCCACAAAACATAACTTTCTCTGTAAGCAGCAGCAAGTTTAGTCAAGAAAATAATTAATTGATCTATTGTTTCTATTCCATTAGAAATAAGAATTTCACCCGTTTATATAATATAATTCTTAAAATTAATTATATTTGTTCCATTTCACTAAATGGAATCCAACTACTAAATTTTTCACTATAGCCTTTCCACTTTACTAAAGCTTGTTTTTCTTTCTTATAGTTTCGTCTTATAACTTTTTATATCCTTAAAACCTCTTATTTAGTAGGTAAAAGTTCTTGCTCATAAAAAGAACCCTGAATTATTTAATTATTCAAATCTTTAATAGCGTATGTTCTGGGATTTGTATTATGGATTTTATCAATTATAAATATTTCCTCTTTCCAGTTCGGTGTATATCCTTTTTCAAAATGTCGTTTTAGTTTGCTTACATTCAGAAATTATTTTATCAAATGCATAAGTTACAGATTCTCCAGTTTTTTAATGGAATAACCCAAGCATATTTGCTGAATATATCAATAACGGTTAACAAGTACTTCACACCTTTATTTCGTTTTCAAAAAGCTTGCATATCGACTAAATCAGCAGACCAAATGTCATCAATATCATTTACTATCACTCTTCGTTTCTGAAATTTTCGTTTAATTGGCTTATGTAAGTCTTCTGCTAATTCGTCACTCCAGTTTCTTTCGGGGGATTTTTTGTCCGAGCCCATGTTTATATTTCATAATAAGTGCCGGTTTTACAACTAAATGCTTTGCAATTTTCTCTCCAACTGTTTTTGATTGAGTTTTATTTAAGTTGGAAAGCATTTGCTTGTCACATAAACCATTTGTTTACACCACTGTCGTAGCAAAAGTCATGGTCCATACATACTGCGTCTAGTTCATTAACAGGAGGTCCATTATCCAAAGGATTTCCTGATCCGCAATAGTTAAATCCTGGAAGTGTTAAACCTTTCTTAGGTAATAAAGGTAACATTGCTTTATGAATATCTAATTTACTCCCTGTACTTTTAACAAACTTTGATTTCAGTCTTCCACAACATACATGAACAGGTAGCCATTATCATTTTCCCCGTTTTTTGCTGTTACATATTGAGAATTTATATTATCAGTCAACAGTGGTCAGTTTACGTCAAGGGTAAGGGGGTCTAGTATGGGTCAAAGCGCCCGTTCCGGTGTTTTCTATACTACTAAGGTCCTACGGTTCTACACCATATTTTGTTCTGGTCTTAGACTATTACCTTTTGAATGAATTGTACTTTGGCAAACCATTTTCTATAACTGGACAATGTGTTGCATCCAATGCCAGTACCCCAAACAAAAAGCCAAGCTCACCCTCAGGGATCTATTTTTCCGGCTAAAACTGTCTTGAAATTGATGCATATTAATATAACATGGTACAGACGTTTGCTAGTTCACTATGTCATGATTACATTTATAATGTCAGTTTGTTTCCTTTTCCGGTCATTACCTTGAGTTCTTTGTAAACATAGATAAATATTCAAATAGCTTTTTGTAAACATTCACCTAAGACAATATAATTTGAAGGTCTGTTAAGTCCAAAACTGATACCCCTGTTTTTTTCTTTTATTTAAAACGTAATAAAACTTAAGATGGTGGTGTTTTTCCATCAGCATGTTTCGTTTCTGAACATAGAAGAGCAGAAAATATAATAAATACAGCTTTTTAGAATGGGTAAGAACTATTTTAGTGGATTTATATTGTTTTGGGGGATTAACTGCTTAAAAGACAATGTCACTGGAACCTGAGTTTAAATTCTGTTAATTTGTTTTCATGTCAGAACTTTAAGACAATACAATAGCTACATTGGAAAATAGACATAGTGAAGTTTCAATATACTTTACAATCTCCGATATAAACAGCTCAACCTTAAGGTGTTTGCAAACTGAATGTACAAAAAGCTTAGGAGAGCAAAAACCTAGTCATTTCAATAATCCAAAACAAAACTAACACGAATATTTATGTTATTCTGCAAAAACGAAGTCGCCAAATGACATTACATTTTGGCAAAAAATAAACTAATGATTATTTTTATTTTACCAATAATCCATGTACTATTTTTTATAAAATGATTTTAATATTCTTATTAACTGAATCAAAAAGATGCAACTATTTTAAACTGCAAAACTTATCAAAAACATTTATAAATAAAAATAGAATAGAATATGACAGTTGATATTTTTTAGAAATATTATAAAAATTACGACGGCGGATTCCATTGAAAGTACAAGAACAATTTGATATTTAAAACTTTTTTGGATACAATGTGTCAAGTTTGTGAATCCAATATGTTTTAAAGTCTATGAAAATCATCTGAAAGAAAATCAAGTGGCATGTAAGAAAAATCATGTTACGAATGATTATCAGAATTAAGACCAATTCTCTGTAAAAACCAAAAAAAAGTTGGAAACTCATAGTCACAGATTTCCTATAAACCGATTTTTTCTTGAAGAGGGTGCCAAATTAAGAAAATCCTCTTTTTATGTTTTCAATATATGTCCCAGTTACCATGGAAACGAGGATGCAAATCCCCAACTTGCTGAATTTTCAAAAAAGTAGGGGTGCATGCCTATTTTGTTATCTGGAAAGTACTAGAAAGTGTCCTTTATTTTCGTACTTGCAAATTTTAAAGGCAAATGAACAAGGTTTCATACCAAACTAATATTTCCAAATATTTATTTGATTCTTGTATGATCTAGACTTTTATCTGCAAGAAAAAATATGTTTATGGAGCAAAACATATGTTTATATTGTGCTCTACATCTTAAAAAGTGCACAGGTCTCAGCAGAAAATTATATTTGTTTGTATAAAGGGAAGATGATATTTCAAAAAGAAACATAAATCGTAGTGGGTCATTCAGACAAATTCTTGTAGATTTGGGCCAAAGTTTATGATTTGGGACATTTTTCCTATTTTTATTACCTCCCCATGTTTCTCTTCATTTAGGAAATCACAAAGAGCTTATCTAAGTTTACTTCCTGGATTATGCTGAATTCAGATTTCTACTCGGATTTTGCAAATTTTTAGTATATAGATACAATGACAGTCAGTGATTTTATGCTAAATGGGCATGTGCTGTTTGGATGTGTCCCTCCAAACCAAGTCCACGTTTAAAATTTGCTGAATAGCGACATTGTTTGGGAAAAATACTCTGGCAGAAAAGAGTCTAAACTGTGGATAGATATCAGTCTGACATCTGTCTGTTTATTTCCATAAGTGAAGTTTGTATCAACTGACTGAAGGACCAGTGTTAAAGGATAACACTACAATGAAAACAGGTGAGTCTAATAGTATTTTATGTTTTAATATGACATGTAAAAATTCCAAGCCATGCAAGATAAGTGCTCACTTCCTTCAACAGATTCAAAGACCATACAGAGGTTATTTTCTTAAATATTGGACAGACATTTCTTATTATTTTACCAAGATAAAACGTACAGGCATTTTTCCATCATTTTGGGAATACCATGCACCAACACCAGTGGAATTGGGAAAATGCTCTCAGAAATTGTCTAATGTGGAAATTTCCAAATTACCAAAATCTATGTAAAGATATTTGTTGTGCAAATTAAGCAACACTATAAATATTGTTGTAATAACCTAAATATAGATATATACAAAATTTCAAAACCATTTTAAAACATCAAACACACATATAAGGTAACACATTTGGGAATTTCATATTCAGACATGGGAAGAAACATACTGTTTTCTTTGGGATTACCTCCTTTTATTGGAGGTAGATTTACAATGGAAAAAGCCCTGATTTTAGTTATAAATGACCATTAGCATGCTTTTTATGTTAGTTGTAAAAAGCAGATAAAGACATATTTTCATTTCAAAACGTATATATTTTTGTAAATTTATTTGTTTTGTTTTTCAGCTGTGAGTTGTTTCTTTTGAAAATGACTGCTTGATGATAAAGTTTCAAACAATTATGAAGTGAGTGGATGTTCTAGAGAGGTAATCATAATTTAGTCATTTGCCACAGTGTATGTGTTTGCCAAAGTACCTGCAGAAATATAGACTTACTGAAGTAAAAACTCACTGAATGCTGAAAAATGAAAACATTTAACTGCATCCATTGCTACACATAAGTCAGCATGTTTTAATCTGCACATGCCTGTTTTACAAGTACATATTGAATGTAAATGGCTTGTGTCAAAGTTAATATGTTTTTTTATATATATATTTACACATCAGAGGCCTACATGTATTTAAATAAAGAATAAAGTCCCCCACATGCCCATATTTATACAAGTATGAAATCTTGACCTCTCAATCTATGATACAAGAATAGCTAGTAGGACTTCATATAACTTAAATTGACATACATTTGTATTGTGACTATAAATATTGATAAGTTTTTGAAATTTTAAAATATACCCTTTTTCAGAAAAGGACCCTCTGCACATGTATGAGAAACAGATTTTACTTTTAAAGCGGCCCATATAATGTTGAAAAGGATGAAATCCTGTATCTGTCAAAATGTAACAACAGTTACAACCATTTTAGTTAGATTTGTGTTTATTCCAGACTAATTCTTCAAAGAATGAATGATCACCATCATGCTTATATTGGAACAAAAGGAAGGAAGGTATCTACATTTTATTTATGGTTTGTCTTAGTGTCTGACCAGGTCTGATTTCAGATCTTTATAAATGCTTGATTGAATTTTATTTTTTGACAGAATATTTATGAACTTTGTTTAGAATTTCATGTGTCTTAAATTTAATCAAAGTGTAGCAAAGTCACAAGTATTTAATGTATTTCATACAATTGTTCCTTTTAAAATCATTTCAAGGAGGGGGAGGTCTATGTGATAAATTATTTTCATTAAAAGAATAAAAGAAAGATGTATATATTATACATTTACTTATACAAATTTATTAAATGATTGAAATAGTGTTTGTAATTTTTATTCATTTACAAATTTGTGAAAGGAAACCTCCCAGTTGGCTTGTAGAAGATCAGTAGTTCTACCCAGTAACATGATGTCACAAATATTTTAACTGGAGAGCCCATCCCCATCCCACTACAACCCACAGTCAAATGAAAGACATTCAGATTGTTATTCTCTCACATCTCTATTTTTCAGTGACAGCTACAGTCAGGGTAAAAGTAAATGCAGTCAGAAGACCTCTGATATCCCCTGGAGAGCCAGCCTTCTCAAGATTCTGTATCAAATAAAAATAACAAGGACTGCTAAAAAGACTTTTTATAACTTGCAAATGTGCAGCCTGTGACATAACTGTCTGATCCAGGTAGTTAAGTGTTGACAAGATGACATTTCATCTCTATAGTAGAGGACACAAGTTTGAAATGCAGCATGTCATTGTGAAGGCAAAATGTTTATGAAAATAGTGTGTGTGTGTTTCCCAAACAGAGAGGCTGAAAGTGGGGAATCATCAATTAGTGTTTTTGGAATAAGTTATGGACATCTGAATAGAAAAGATCTGTCCCTTTTTTGGATTGCCACAGACCAAAAAATGATTGGTGCCTTTGACATAAATAGAAGAACTCACACTGGACAGCCTGAAGATGGCATTACAAGAATGTATGTTGTTTGCATTAATGTTTCTTTTTCAGATTTATGGAAAAAAAATAGAATGTTCTTTCTTAAAAATGTTGATAGTTGTTTAACCAAAGGCCCTGTAATTGAAAAATATCTTTATTCTTGACTTTATATTAATATAAAAAAAATCTGATACTGTTTGATTACTTTTGCATGTATAACATTAAATTTGTTATATTTAAATTTGATAAAATTTAATGTATTTTGAAAAAGATGCACTTGAACATATCTAAATGGAATAAACACATGACAGTTTTTGAATATCTGTAAAAAAAGCACATATTTTGCAGTTCTCATCAGATTTGGTTACCAATTTACAGCATAATTATACACGAAGGCTTATTACTCAAACATTTGCAGATCTAATCGTATATTTTCTACCATAGATAATTTTATTTCATATAGATTTTTTAAATCTTTAAAAAATACTGAGAAAATGTAGCAAAACAATGGTTGAATTAGTATACTTGATTTTGTGAGACTGTTGAAATATTACAATTCTTTTTCCCTCTTAAGCCTGTATCATAACATCATATTTTCTGATGATTTGTTTGTTTGTTTTGGGTTTAACGCCGTTTTTCAACAGTATTTCAGTAATGTAACGGCGGGCAGTTAACCTAACCAGTGGTCCTGGATTCTGTACCAGTACTAACCTGTTCTCCACAAGTAACTGCCAACTTCCCCACATGAATCAGAGGTGGAAGACTAATGATTTCAGACACAATGTCGTTTATCAAATAGTCACGGAGAACATACGTCCCGCCCGAGGATCGAACTCACGACCCCGCGATCCGTAGACCAACGCCCTACCTACTGAGCTATTTTCTGATGAAATTTATTTTTTAAGAATGTTGCAATGCAGATTTTTTATGAAAATTCATACATTTGTAAAGTTACCTATATTGTGTGTGGTAATAACTGAAGCCCATATATACTAATTGGCCAATGATTAAAGAGAACATCTGAGTTTCTAGCTGACTTTCTGACTAATTTAAGACCTCATTCATGTAACAACATCTATTAATTTTCAGAAATCCAGTAAAATTGTCATCTGTAAAACAGGTTTCATTCTAAGATATACAAGGCATATAACATCGTATTTTACCAGCATGTATTTACTTTAATAAATAAAGTAGATTTTGTTGTGTATTTTGATAAATTTTGGAAAAAGCATTAGGAGATATTTCTGCAACTGCAGTTTGTATTTACTGGCACTGGAATGTGCATGATCAGGGTTTTTCTGAATAAACTTAGTAAAGTCTTAAATCTACATTATCTATAGCTATCCGTAAAATGTCTAGCCATTGTCTTGATAGTTTGAAAGAATTAAATACATTTGAGCCACACCATGAGAAAACCAACATAGTGGCTTTGCGACCAGCATAGATCCAGAGCAGCCCGCGCAGTTTGGTCAGGATCCATCTTGTTCGCTTTCAAAGCATATTGCAATTAGAGAAACTGTTAGTGAACAGCATGGATCCTGACCAGACTGCACTGATGCACAGGCTGGTACGGATCCATTCTGGTCGCAAACGCACTATGTTGGTTTTTTCATGGCGCGGCTCTTTTAAAGTTGTATCTAGTAAAATATTGACTAAACTGTTCTGTAGATAATTTGATTTAATTTGATTGTTAAAGGAAGAATGTGCATCATGATTGTTATTACATGAACATACTGTATTATTTTTAAATATCATGATATTTTTCAGTCTTGGATTACACTGTTATTTGTCCATAATTTTGAATTGTATTTAAAATGTATATATTAAATCAAATTGCGAAGTAGACATGATTTTGTTTTTACAACTATGATCCCTGTTTTTAATGCAAAATGAATGTTGTAACCATGGCAACTTGAAAAAAAAATTGGACAGTCATGATTAGTAACCATACAATACCTTAAAGGCCAGTGTCAGTTGGTTATTAGTATTTCCAACTGCTTTGAAACTCAAAATTAGTTACCCAAAAGAAAGAAAAGTGCATACAACGTTGTTGAGAACTGACCTTGTGACAATGCTTTAAGTTTCATAGATCATGATTATGGTTGTACCCTTCTTAATTCTGCCCAGAATGTGCTTCAGGTGCGTTAGATGCATTGACAGTTTGCAGATGAACTTTTCTTGTTTCATAGAATACAAAATTGATACAGAAAGTGCTTTAAAAAGCTCTGAATTGTAATTTTCTTGTACGTTGCTATGGTAACGGAACATTCTCCTTAATTTCTAGACAAAGTGTTGGACAGTATAACTTTGTAAAATTATTTTACATGAAATACTTATGTTTTGCTACAATTCTGTATCTGGCAATGTAATATTATTTCAGGTTTTTCTGTAATTTAGGCATAAATGAGTTTGCTGAAAACTCATTTTTTGTCAATTTTCAAATTTCTGTAAAAAGCTCAAATATGAATGACCCACTAAAATTCCTCCTTAAACTGAAATGGGTATCATAGCTCTGCTGAATCCATACAAGTATTATATTCAGATGCGTGCATTTTTTTCTATTAGAAGTTGAAAAATATACATGCAGACCAATTTTTAAAGATAATGTAAAATCTTAAAAGGGGTTATTTATAAAATTGTTGCTTCTAAAACTGTGAAAATGTTGAAAGACAATATTTGTTTTCAATAATTACTTCAGGTATGTATTTCAGGCAAATATGAAAATTAGTGCTCTATTGCAGACATAGAGACACTATGTGTGAAGAAAATTGTAACATTTTAGTAAAATTTGACTCTCAGAAATTGCCATTTTTCGCAAAAAGTATAATGTTCCCGTTTCCATGGTAACCAGAGCTAGTTCATATCTTTTCACCCTTGATTCTTCATATATGGCTTGAATACTAAAAAGAGTGCAAATATGAAGTATTCTGAGACTGTGAGTTTCCGACCCCTTCTTTAATTTTTTGGTTTTTACAGAGAATTGGTCTTAAAATGAAGAGCAATATTTGATGAAAAGCTGAGATCAGTAATGCTTCATATTGTAAATCTATGACTGTTCATATGCTTACTCAGAAGCTGATAAGTCTGTCCAACATATTGTGTATTACATTTGTTACATTCAAGAAATTAAATAAATAATATTTTTTGTTGAGCAGTTCCCATTTGATCATTGCGGATCATGTAGTTTCGGTAGTTAACATTGATGATTCGAATACATGCTTATTTTATGAATGTTTAGAGAATCCATTAATGTATGTGTGCTATTCCATGATGTAGGTTTACATTAAGAATTCTTTTAACTGCGTAAACATGTCCTTTTAAAGAATCTGCTTAGCACTATCCCACTATTTCTCTCAGTACTTTGATTTTATTTATGACAGATACCGCAAAATACTATGAAACACGTATGAAATTACTACTCTCTCATATACTAATTATCAAAGTAAAAACAGAACATATTTAAGACACACGTGAAAGTTTGAAATCACCATTCTGTTAAAATTTCGTTTTATAGCCCAGCACTCTGTTTTCTCCCGTTCCGGTATTTTCTAACTACTAAGGTCCTTGTTTGAGGGATCTTGACTATTATAACAATAAATTTTATTTTAATGCTGTCGATCGGGTATAGAAACTGTTTATTGATAGTTGTAACGTAGTCATCAGGAAATATAAAAGCATAAATGCAGTATGAAATGACTTACTTCTGTAGGTATCCAACATAAGTTTAAATACTAAACAATACTTTTCTTAATGTCGGTGGTTTATAATTTTACATTTTCTGCACAACAGTGCATGTCAATATTTCAATGTCATTTCGGTTTATTTAAAGGGTGTTCATGCGTGTGTTAAGTGACAAGTTTGATTCGAAATTTGATATATGTTTCAATACTTCATAAGATATGTCAGAAATTGAGTAAATTTGTGTAGCTTTCAACCCGACTATGACAAACTACCAGAAAATCAGGGAACACAAGAAAAACAACGTGTAATTTTCAAACTTTTAATGAAGAATTGAAACATAATGTTTGTCAACCTTTAAAGTTGTAAACTAGAATGTCTGATAAAGATTCCTTGAATTTATTATCTCTAGATAAAAGGAGCTATTTCCTGTGATAAATTATTGTGCCACTGTTAAACATTATATTGCTTCTGTGATACAAGGAGGTTGCAGAGAATGGGTAAGTAAGCTCTTTTTCTAATATTTGCAATTTTAATTAAGCTCTTGTAAGGTATAGCAAGTTTCAAGCAATAACAACAAATATAAGCATTATATAAAATAAGTCTAGGTGTATTTTCAACCATGCTTAGATCATGTCATGACAATGTTTTTGATAAAGATATTATTCTACGTTCATTCTAAACCATCCTGTACAACTCATGGATGAGTACCCATTCTTCGAAACATATTTTGTGTATGGTTTTAGTCGTTTAGTTAACATGGAAGTTCAAACCAATTTACAGAATAATATATAATCTTACGACAACAAAGTTTGGTGGTTGGGGAAGGCCGAGGCTGAAACTTTGGTCTTAAATCTAAACTAGAGCGGATACTTAAGCAGAACCAAAGATCTTCCGATCTAGATAGCTTACTTGGTTACGAACAAACATCGATGAGAGGCAGGTAAAAGGGTCAAAGTTACCGCGAGTCCCAGACGTCAAATTTGGAATATATTTTATCTAATATTGGAATGCATTAGAAGTTCATGTGGTGCAAATGTAAAAGTGAGAAATAAAAGTAAATGGCACATTAAGAACAATTATATTGCTCGAAGTAAAAACTTATTTTAGCTAAAGTAAACAGTTTTTTTCTTATATCTACCGTTGAGATTTTCAGCATTATTTATAGTACGATAAGCTATAACAAGAAACTATACAATGGTACACTTTTAACATAATTTAGGATATAAAGGTGATTGATTTTGCTCTCTATTTGTTTGCATTAGATATATTAAGTACTGAAATTGATACTACCTATCTTTAACGCAAATCTTAAAACCGATATAATAGAGAAAACAGCTGTAAAACATAATACAAAACACAACGTGGTTAAGTGTTGTTTTTTTCTATAGTCGATTCAAACACTGATATCTGACAATAATGTATACATTGTATATACAATATGTTGTAATACACTAAGTTTTGACTTTGTAGCCATTAAAATCTACAGTTATTGGATGGCAAACCAACAGCTTTAAAAAGCAAAGTTTGCACGAGCCAAATTCTATTTGTTGCGCAAGGACAAGGACACTGCATATAAGAGAATTATGCACTTGCTATCTATGGTTAACGCTTGGTGCACGATTTAGTTGCGCACAAAATATCGTGATGAACTCTATTGGTACAAAAAAAAATTATCAGAATAGATAGCCATGACCTAAATTATTTTACAGAATGGCCAGGAAATATATCAGCATTGTCATTTGATCTTCAGGTTTGACCTTGACCTTTGAGCTTATGTTGTTCGCGACACATCATCTCAGAATGGGGAACAGTCATACCAAGTAATAAATCCCATTGATGGATAACAAAGTTATAGACTGTACAGGAAAAAATATGGACCTATATCCGATTATAACCTTGATATTTGAGCTAGGATCTAGCAGTAACGCAGGACATGTTGTCTCATTCCGGGAACACTTGTGCCAAGTAATACTGAAATTACTTGTATTATGGTTCAGTTATAGACCCGGACATAAAAAGTATCCTACTAACCTTTGATCTCTAAGTATGACTTCTGAGCTTAGGTGTTGTGCAGGATAAGTAATCTCATTCTTGAGAACATTTGTAACAAGAGAATTTAATACTAAAGTCCCTTGATGGATGACGCGGTGTAATCTTTATTTGGAGATGAAAACAAAACTTACTGAATTTTGACTTCCAAGATTGACCTTAACCTCTGAGCTTCAGACCTGAGTGTTGCTCATTAAAGTTTGCTTTATAATGTGGAACATTTATCTCGAGTATTACCTTGATAGCTGATATAGTTGGGAACCTTTCAGAAAAAAGTAGTAACCTTTGACTTCCGAATGTGACATTGACCTTTGAGCTAAGGGACTGGGTGTTTTGCTTGACACATTATTGCGAACATTTGTGCCTAGTAATATTAAAATCACATAATGGTTGACACTGGCATGAACCAGACAAGAAAAGCAGCTTTAAATTTACACCCGTAGAACATTTGAAACCGAAACTGGTGACAGAAATTTTAGAGAAAAACATCTTTTTTGGTATTGTACATAGCACTACACAAACAGAACTTTTGTGAAGGAAGCGTGCATGTAAGGGGTTTGAACATCCAAAATTTAAATGTGCCCTGTGACTTTTCAGACGTCTTCAGGATTCCTGGTTCAATAAAAAACTCTTACATCTAAATATAAAAAATTGTCACTTCAAGGTAAATCTTCCAAGTATTTCAATATTATATATAGTAATATTATGGGTCGCTAGTAAAATTATTTTCGGCTTTGCTTTGTTTGACGTTTCAAAATAAAAAGTCAGATCTACACATCAAAGAATTAAGCTATAATGCGTCCAAATAGTCATTAGATTAGCATATGGCCTGCATGTGTATCAAAAACTGGTGTGCAGAGAGACCGCCGGTGCCCCGACAAAACCGAAAGTAAGGGGTTTTAAAGAATTCCATTTACATTTCGGCCTTTTTGTCACTATTTTTGTGGAAGATTATTGAAAAATCAGTACAATGATGCGCTTGATATGTATGATATCAAAGCAAAACCCCGTTAAAGGCTGTGGAAAAGGTCGGGCTAGATTTGTCAGCACACCATCAACTAATTTCATCGAGTTTGCGAGAAAAATGGCTGATAATTAAAAAGTAAAAACTACAATACAGAATAAAGACATTCTAATGTTCCGTGCTCTACTTATTTTTGAGCGGCATACCTATCATCATGGATGACAGCTCGATTTTTCGACTCATTTATTGACCTGGACATTGTTTATAGCAAAGGAAAGCCGGTACCGACGCAAAGAAACGGCCGATATAGCAAATTCCGCTAAGAGTCCGCCGATATGGATAGGTGGCGTGAGATAGGGGTCTGGGTGTTGCGCATGACAAGCCGTCTTTGTATGTGCAAAGGTATATTGTAATACCTCAATGGATGGCAGAGTTCTGAACCGAACACAAAATAAACTCTGTTAATATTATCATTACCTTTGACCTCTAAGTGTGACTTTGACATATAAACCAGAGGTCTGGGTTATGTGCATGACACATTGTCTTATTATAAGTAATATTTCTGCTAAGTAATCAAAATTCCTTGACGGATGACGAAGTTATGTACCGGACAGGAAAAAATCTCTTTTGACTTTTGATCGCCAAGCGTGACCAAAACCTTTGAGCTAGGGGTCTGGATGTTGAGCATGACATGTTGTCTGTTTATTGGGAACATATGTACAAAGTAATATTGTAATCCCTGTAAATGGCAGAGCACTGGACCGTACCTTGACCTTTAAGCTAGGGATCTGAAAATTATGTATAACATGTCGTGTAACTGTATTGAGCATTCATGGCAAACACAGTTCCTGACTATTTAAAGTCTGCGCTTCCCTGCTATTGGACCATAGTGCGGACAGTTTCACGAGCCGCGGGGTTGCGCGTCTTTTCATGCATCCCTGAAATAGTTCACTGCCGTTTGTAACCCCTAAATCTCTAAAGTAATTAAAAAATATAGAAAATTATTCCTTGTTCTAAGACAAGACATTATATATTCATGTTTCTAGCGTGCTTGGCTGGACCCAGAAGTGACTTCTACAATATAGCGACATATTATGAAAATAACACTGTAACTGCTAAATAATGTCTGAAGAAATTAATAGATAGGCTTATAATTTTAGATATGAAGCAAGATATTGTGGCATTTAAAATTTTTATATTACACCTCTATTTAGCAAACATGTATTTAATCATTTTTATCAGATTAATTTGTATCCCGCCCACCCATCTAAATTACAATACATGTTTACATGTCACCATTACCTCTTTATGTTCAAACGTTTCGGCTTTTCTTACCAGGTTGAGCTCGACACACGATTATTTCTGAAGATACAAGAAATATAGATATACATGTAATACGCGAAAACAAGTTACCAAATCTTCTATAAATGAAAGAAATTTGATGAGAAGTTAAATCAATATCGGCTCAAGGAAGAATTTCGTACAATTTGATAGTATTTGGTGCTCATTTTCAACCATGAATAAGAGTAGGCGCACAAGGGCAAAAAAGTGAATTAAATCTTGTAGTTTGGTTTGTCTCCAGTATACATCTATTGAACAACTCTTTGAGTTTCGAATATTAAACGAAAAATAACAAGATTAAATTAGATTTTTCAAAAATATTTTTGAGTATTTTTTCTTTCATTTAGTAATGACCTAGGATTAAGGTATTGGACCCTTAATAGTAATGTTTAAAAAATGGCATTTGCTTGATATATTCTTAAAGTTGACCATGTTTCGCACCGTGTTGTAAATTTTAAACAACTTTTACCATGCCGTTTTTTGTAAATTTTGTAAAGTTTATGGTATTTCGTCAAGCTCAAGTAGAGACAGTTTTCAATGTGATGGCCACTATTTTAAACGTTTGCAGAGAATTCATTACAGCATTAATTTTGATAAAAGAAACATCAAACTATTATAAAAGAATTATAAAACACAAAATTTTTCTAGGGTGCCTCAAGTAAACAGATTTAATGATGCAGAATACTAACTCCAATATTGAAAAATTAAGGTCGAATCCTGTGGGTCTGCTTTGAATTTTGCTTACTTTATTAAAAAATAACCTTGGGGCAGAAGTAAAACCTACATGCACTTCTTCCACGATATCTAATCCAAAGAGTGAAGGCAAAATAGAGAACTTTTACTGCAAGTAACTCAGTATTTTTAAAGATGTCTAACTCTACCCCTCCTGATTAAGAGGTAAATTCACTTTGGACAGCAAAAAAATCGCTTATAAAATGAAAATTTTCCACTTTTGTACAATACATCCATAATAAGTCTTGAAAGAAGTAAAAACTTACTAGAAAAAAGGAAAATAGGGGAAAAATATTTGGTCCCAGTGGGAACCTGCGCCCCCCCTGAAAATTGCAGTCAAAATAGGTTTATGGTAGGAATTGAATACTCTTCAAAAAGTTGGGACTCAATTACGGGTCCAATACCTTAAGTAATTACAATTTTGATACACACTTAATATTTAGTTTAGCAGAAAATATGTTTAATTTAAGAATTTAAGATAATTTATTTAATAAAAACAGCCAAGAAAAGACATCAAAAAGTAATAAAACTTATAGTCCACCCTGTACCATTGAAATCACTTATGCGTTTTCATATCAACATTGACCACTCTATTGTGTATAAATCAGGACATGTATAAACAGAAGGTATGTTTCTACATGTAGTGGTCAATATCTAGACTGATTTACATATCAATCTGAGTACATTGAACGTACCTGGGTTATATTGTATTGTAAAATATGGAGAGGTGTATTCTCAGGTAGCGTTTATGAAGTGACACACCACTGAAATATATTTGTCATACATGAACCTAAATATAAGGCTTCTGTTTATAATGTGTGAAACATTCAATCAATATATTAGCAATTAGGAGTGACCTGTCGCTTTTATTTTTAGATTTGGATTTTCCAGACTATTCCATTTATTAAATAAGGGTTTGAAAGATATTTGACTTATTTAAAACTATAAATATATTTCAAATATTGAAAAGATTGAAATTGCATTGATAGCTCCGTTGGTAGAATTGAGGAATGTTGCAGCTCAGTTGGTAGAATTGAGGAATCTTGCTAGTTATTTAACTTTTCGATTAGGAGGCTGTGGGTTCGAATCCAAGGGCGATTAGTTTTATGATTGAATTTGTTTTATTTATATTTTTCATGTTTTTTTTTTATTTCATTTTATTTCATCATTTCAATTTCATTTTTAATTTCATTCATACAATTTCAATACATTAAATACATTTCAAACACACGCGCTCAATGGAGCATCCTCACACTCGCTGACGGCGTCGGTTTCCTTCTAATCAGTGTCATCAGCTAGTTGAATGACCAAATTGTCAAGAGCTATGTCAATCATGTTGAATAATTCACAATCAAAAAGATATTTGAAAATCCTATGTTATATGCGAAAATAGCAAAATGATACAGGTAATGCAATTCATATATATCTCTTTAACATTATTATCATTTTAAATGTATGTACCAAAATATAAAATGAAAAAAAAAAAATGAAATGAAAAATAAAAATATTGATCTCCATTGGAATTCGAACTCACAAACGTTATATTCCAGAGCCGTCACGCTTCCCACTGCATCACGGCGTCTAATTGTCGAAGAGGCAGTAATTTAAATACTTATTATAAAAATAAGTTATAAAAAGGTAGGATACCCCTTTACTGAAGTGGTTTATTCCAGTAACCTTTCAAATCTATAAATAAAAGCAACAGGTCACTCCTAAATGCTAGAACTTAAACTTAAGTATGTTTTTCTTCACAGTCACCATATCCAAAAACTATAAGTGATTCCTGATCAGCATTTTAAGACATGTAAGCTTTAATGTCAACAGAATTTTATTTGACATACATTACAGTGTCTAGCTAAGCAAAAACTAAAAGAAACTAACATTTTTGCATTGATTTGTTTCTGCAATGGCCTTTGACTAAATGACCACAGAGTGTCTTTACATCACACACATATAGTAAAATGCATTCCTGTTTAGTGAGGCAATTGTGTATTTTATTGTACGGTTGAAAATAAAACATGTGGAGTAATGTTCAGAAATCAGTTTAGTACCAGTGATATTGACTTCGGTCCTGTACTTTTAGCCTCATCAAAGATGAGAAGTTCTTCAACTGTACCTACATGCCAAATATCTCATAGGTCGGTCAGAAAATGAGGTTAATATGACCAATAGTATGATAATTAGAAGGGCAGAGAATCAACATATTAATTCTTTGAAGTGTCCAGGAACCATAAAAAATGTTATATAATGGTTAATATCGCCTCATTCATGTATAAAATATTTTCTTTGTTAGAAACTCGTCATACAAAAAAATGTATATATGTCAATCTGTTTAATCTACACGTTTTACATTTATGAATTTTGTTAATATGGAATTTGATATTTTTGTATGCGTATTTGTTAGTATTTTTGCAATCTTTCTGTGAAGCACTTCTGAACGTGTACATGTGCATAATAAGAGTGCTGTATAAATGTGGTATAATAATAATAATAAAATAATCATGGTACAACCTGTATGTGCATATTTGTTTGGAATGGAAATGAATGTACAATGCATCAGAAAAATACTGACACATGATGTTGATTATTGATATATACACATATTCCATGAGTGGCTTCTTAACCCACGAGGAGAAAAGACCTTTGAAAATGAAATTGTATATGAATTATAAGGCGAAAGTACTCAGTGAAAATGTTTCAAAGTCATGTTTTTACATTTCTTATGTGAATGAAGAAATTGTGGGGTCGTTTTCATTAATTATCAGGGCCATATCATTCGTTCCGTAGAAGTTTAGTAGAAATTTTATTTTTAAGATTTTTAAAGTTTCTTGAGGAGAATGGTAATTGAACTTTTTGTATCTGTAATTATTAGAGCTTCACTTGCCTTATGGATGGTCGGTTCCCTGCCCGTGATGTAATAGTGCACGGAGGCGCACTTTGGGGCATTCCTCTACTATCAAATCTATGAAATCTCTACATGATGAAGTTAATTTATACAAATATTTAATTTAATAACTATTTAGAACTACTGTTCAAACTAGATCTGAAACACCTATTTTTTCTCAACCTAACAATAATATAGCTATTTACACACAAGGTAATTGATAACTATATTCATTCGAACTTGACCTCAACATTCAGTGACTTTTATTTTATTCGTCTTCAATCATACAAAAACAAATATCTATCTAGTACCCCTGCATTTCAAATTAGTGAGTTTAACATAGACGTTAGAACTTCAAAGCATCCTAGTTACGTACGGGATGTGAAAAACCAAATGTGACGTAGACATAGAACTGATGAATTCACATATCCGTAGAGTTCGAGATACTATAGAAACCCTATAGTGTTGTACTATAGAAACTCTAGAGTGTGATACTATAGAAACTCTAAAGTGTTAACAAGCATTTCCTTTGATCTAACCTAGTGACCTAGTTTTTAAACCCACCTGACCCAGATTTAAACTTGACCTGTAGATCAAGATTAACATTCTGACAAAGTTTCATTAAGATATGGTCATAAATGTGGCCACTACATTGTTAACGAGCTTTTCCTTTGAAAATGTCATTCTTACCAAAACTACGAAGTTTCATGCCCATGAAATTAAATTATTTTACAGTAAATGATAAAAAAGCAAACGAACAAGCAATAATTTTAGCAAATATCCGCCATTTTGAAAGTTAGCAACCATTGTGCCCGCTCGAAATAAATGTGCAACCACTTCACGTCCTGCCCCTTGCTAAGGTAATGCTGTAGTTTCCGCATTGTAAGTTTTATTCAGCTGCACCACCCAGCATAAAAGTATCGTCTATTTATGCAAAAAATGAACATCTTTTTTAAACACCATATCATCTGATTGCGTTTAACATTTACCATACAACAAAAATCTGCGACTAATTAGACACAAGTAGTTACCATCAAAAAACTAATTACATATTGGAAAAGTGCACTTCCTAACCAGACAAAAATGTTGTTCAAAAGAAAGGACAATGATTTACAAACTGTGACAAAAATTCACATGGTAAAATGTTTAACAATATTCAAGCTTAAAAGCTTTACTGAAATTAGATGCAAAAAATGTAATATTGCCATGGGCAATATGTTCCATTTAATTAAAGCGGCTAGTCCGCAGGTTTGTGCTAGCTTCAAGAATTTGCATATACATTGTCGCAATATTTTTCTCACAGCAGTCAGACATGACGCTATATGATCAAAAAAATAAGTAGTAGTATAAGATGTTTTATTACCAATGAAATGATCTTTATATGATTGTTTATGCAATTCAGGATTAAAATACATACCGGGTCTTGCTGATCATCTATACAAACCTTCAGTTATATGATTAGTGACCAAAACCTGTTACTTATAGTTCTATACGTTTGATAAACCGGAAGTAATGGCGTAACATTACTTATTCGGGTAACTGAAAATAAAACGTATACTCGGTATAATATTGAAATAAAAATTATTTCATAAATTAATGGCAACCCATCAGAAAATTTATTAAAACGGTAAATATTCTATCTTTTCTAAAACATGTATTAAAACGTCTGACACGTTAAGGTAATAAAATCTGGAAAGTAGATCCCTCGGAAGCACCGAGAACAATGCAAACAGTGAAAATTGCACACTCGGTTTGATTGAGTCTGTTCATGAGCAGTAATAAAATGCGCCACCTAACGATTAACCTAACGGACTGTAAATAAAACTTGACGACAATTCCGATTGACTGGTATTTTTTCTAGTTTTCTGTTACATTCCATATTGCAGCTGTAAATCTTCAAACATGACCTCTACCGTCATTTTCTCAGCAGAGCGCAAAATGACCTACTTGACAGGTCTTTTAAATAGAGCTTTTATATACAACAAAAATACGCCAAAAATCTTTATTCTTAGGTATGTTTTAAAATCATATATCAAATGATATATAATTTGTCAAATTCTTTCTAACGTCACGTCGGAGGCAAACGATTTATGAACTCTAAACATGCAAAACTTACGTCGAGCTGCACCCTAAATTTTGCGTAAAGACGCCTATATCAAAGAAACTGCCAGATATTTTTTTTAATAAATTTGAACAAGCTATTTACTGTGGCGCTTCCCCTACCCTCAGTAAAAATAAGACGTTTCTATACTTATTTCGTGAATTCAAATTAAGATTTTTTGCCGTTAACAAAAACCTGTCAAGTACGTCATTTTGCTCTCTGCTGAAAAAAATGATGTTAGTGATTATGTGTGAAGATCTACAGCTGCACAATGGAGAATAACAGAAAACTAGAAAATACTAGTCAATCGGAAATATTGTCAACTTTAAATTGGCAAATTTATAACATTCCGTTGAAAATCGTTAGGTGGCACATATTACCTTAAATAACGGACTAATACATTTTATATAAACAAATTATGGACAATATTGTTTATTTACGATTGCAAGAAGTTTCATTAAAATCTATTTTGTAGAAAAATCTATACTCGTGAAAACGTTAACAAACGTGTGCTTTTCCAACAGAAGTCCATTATCTGAGGTCCTGATTTTTCATAAAAGTCTGGCAAAATATCAAGCACACGAACCTGTTCTTTTTGTTAGGCGAATTTTCTAAGTATACTCAGAAGTCTATAATCAGATTGTAAATTTGCACTGGACGTGCAGAACTAGCTAAACATGATGAGGTTTTGATTAAAAGTCATTGCAGTTTGAAAATAGTGATATATAACTTGTTTACCATTATGCGACTTGACAAAATGGTTTTCTTGGTTCTGCCTTTAGCATAGTAATGCTTACATTATCTTTCACATTGTAGTCATAATATGAAAAAAGACTTTAAAATGAAAGTTGTGTTTTGTTTTTATTTTAAGGTGAAATTCTAAGCAAACCCTGGAGAAATCCATCAGACTTGACACTAGAGGTAATTTTTACTTAATAATTTAAAATTAAGTGTTTTGTTAATGCACGTTTTAAGAGTTTATGTCTCGTAGACCATTGTTGCTTATATTAATTACATAATACATTTTCTTATAGGTTGCTAGTTTGAACAGTATTTACTCTAGTATTGTCTCTTCAATAAAACTTCAACTCTCAACTATTTTGTAGAGAACATCAGTAACGTTGTCTGTAAGTTTGTTATAGTTATGTGTCCAGCAAACTTGTTTAGATAATTCGTATAGCACAAATTAGTAAAACGGAGATTTTGATCGATTGTTTTTGGTCACACTGCTTGCTTAATGTCCAGCCCATTTACAGCAGGTCACTTCGCTTTCATCTTGTATCGTGCAAAGAAGGTACTAGTACGCTGAAGTGTGGACGCCATCTCAACTAGCTCTAAAATCGCCCTTTCTAAAAATAAACTGGTTTGCTATTCCTCTGTCCCGCTTCATCAAAGTGTTTCTCTTGGTAACATACTTTAAAGGCTCTACGTGTTTTTATTGATATTTCTTATACATTAGCGTATTTATTGTTATCAGTTTTTTTTTGCGGGTGATAGGAATGGTTCGGGGGTAGGGGTGGGGGAGGCAATTAAAGTTGCACTTGTCCGTCCAACTTTGTGTCGTGTATATCTAAACAAGTGATTGACCCAAAATCATCAAGTCCCTAGGGATTGTTATTTAGAACGGGGAGTTGTAAATCTAATATTTCAATTTGGATCTCATAAATCCAGACAAGTGGCCAATGACTTTGTTAAAAATACTGTAGGCGTACATTTATTAGCGCGGCAAAAATTAGCGCAAACGCAATTTTTGGTGAAATATCTAATAAATGCGTGGACGTAAATTATATCTCTCGCAAGACCACTTATTTCTAATTTTAGCGCTGTCCAAGATGAGGCTCTCGGAGATTCACGAAGATTTTCGGAAATAAACTTAACCGTCGGTAATTTTTATGTAATGTGTTTCTGCTGTAATTATTGTAATACGAATCTGACTGTCGACCCTATACAGCCTGAACATGTACAAAGTATGACTTTAAGATAGTTTGCCGTGATAGTACTTGTACTTTTTCAATGATACTTTCAACTGTGATGTAGTTTTATGTTTACGTACAGTATATAAAGTATAATGGCTCTATGACAAAACATCGACAGACAAAACAAGCTATCAAAAACAATAAGTGAAGGCAAAAAGCAAAACTAAAAAGATATATAACTGCACTTGAATAAAGACAACGTCAATTATTATGAAATGAATACCTTCCTAGGAGATAAAAACAGGTGTTATTACGCCATACCAAGGTCCAAATGTCTTATAAGTTACCTGAAGGTTATCTATCTATCATGATATGATGATCAAAATTAACGACGTTTAAGACAATGTGGCGCGGCGTTAGTGAAATTCTATAGTTTAACTGCAATAAGTATTCGGTGGTTATTTTTTGACAACTCGTTAAAACGGTTATGGTGTTTATTTATAACAATAACTCTTAGGCTAATGTTTCATTCAAATAATCAAATTGTTAAAAGCGATAGTATTGTATACAGGGTTGTCAAATTATCTCTGTTTGTTCATAATTACTAAATGTATACAGTTCAACAATTAAGGAATGACAAATGCATCGGTTTTAATGGTACAATGAAAACTAATCTATATAAAGATTGCTATGATCAAAGGAAATCGCATAACTTGAGTCCATACTAACATGTAATCCACTAGATAGACGTTTTGTTGTTTTGCCAATATCTTAAACTGTACCGAAATAATGTCGTTAATTATGCAGAGTAAGAACGTATATCATTTTTTGTCATACTTCAATTAATTTGAATGAATTTAAACCATATTGTTAACTTTTCATTATACAATTACAATTACAATTATCTTACGGATATAAACATACAGAAATGCAGAAATGAGCTGTTATCTGTGACATAGAATGACATTGCTTGACATGAAACTTGTCTAGTATGCTCTAGTATGTCCAAACTAAGCTCTTTGTCATCAAAATTTAGTTGTTGTCACATAGAAGATATCAGTGTTGCACGTAATCGAAGTGGTATTTTGCGTCAGCTGTGTAAGTTTGGTCAGTACCTGACAACAATTTTCACAGCTGCACATTTTAATACCACCACTAATTAACGGAACATTAACCGTAAATGTTCGAGTTTTAATCTTGACTGTCTGAAGATTTAGACCGAACCTTTCAGACATGCGTAAAAACTTTAAGGTAATGTAACCCTTAAAAATGAAGAAAAAGTGTAAATAAATTATGTGTCGATGTTTTGTCGATGTTTGTCGATGTTTGTGTCGATGTTTTTGTCGAGCGTTTGTCGCGTCGGCGTTTTGTCGTGTCAGCGTTTTTGTCGTTTCGATGTTTTGTCTGTCGATGTTTTGTCGCGCTCTCAGTATAATATTGTCTAAGTAATTGTCTTCTTGTATTTAATTATAATAATCTGCGTGTTTTATATTCTGTATACTAGTTATAATTGCTGAAATAAAACGAGATTGTCACACATTTTAATCACTGAATCCCCTTTGTCGTACATGCATTGTGTCTTAATACAAACGTTGCAACAACGGACATGTCCGAAGGTGATAGAAAATCGATTACAACTTGATCAAAGGAGAAGAAAATACAAACTACAAGCTTAAATATTTTATTTTATATGATCATATATTTAAAATAATAATATGAACAATAAACAGGAATATCATACGAACCAACCTTAAAATATTAGCAAGCAGTGTAACTAGTGCAAACTCTCAAGAGTATTTATTTGTAAAAGTTCGAAGAAAACATCATCAAATGAAAATTTCATTTTGTTTCCTGCTTACTACGCTGTCCGTGAACATTTTAAAAAATGGAATATTTCGTACTTCGGGAACAGCGTTCCCACACAAACGTCCAAGTATTCACTTACATACAGTGTTCTCTTGGTAGTGTTTCGGATGTGCTGACTATGTAGAGTGACTCAATTACTGAGGTTGCACGTTTCGCGTGCCGAATGTCTTTGATTAAAGAGGCATACCCTATAACCTGGTGCACCCTAAAACCGTCCGAAAATGATTTATAAATTTGCATTGAATGACGCTGATCCCAGATCGCTAGGCCTTATCGTTCGCCAACAAATCTCGCTTTTCTATCACTCTGATTTTGAGCAAGTACAAGCCCTACAGCGCGCTTATCCGGACGTAGCATTCGAAAGGGGATATGGAGGAAGCTAACAGGGGTACCGTTGCATAGATATTGTAAGGCTTAATAGTGCTTGCAAAAACAAAAACAAAAAACATATATGTTCTGGTACAGAATTTAGGAGCAGTAGGTTAATGCCCGCTGTTACATAATTTAAATACTGTTGAAAAACGGTTAAACTCAAAACAAACAAATATACCACCAAACCTCACCGGAGTGATCACTGTCATGCCTAATTTTGTATATCGATAAAATGTTATGAGTCAGTGATTTTTGCTGTAGTTATGACCCTTAGTTTTTTGGTGTTTTACAATTTCTGTATTGCAAGTTGTGAGAGACATACGTTTTTGAAAAAAAAGAAAGAAAAAAGAAGATTGTCTTGTTAATTTTTACAAGTATTTACCCGCTTTAAACGTGTATCCACTTACATTAACTACTTTATGAGGACCGGGTAATAGCATTCCGAAAATGTGGCTTTCTTGCATGACCTTTCCTTGTTTTCTTATATTTTTCAAATATTCGTTTATTTCAAGAGAGATTTTTCCTTTTTTTCCCTAGTATTTTAAATATTTTAAAATGTAGATATCTTTAAACAATTTCACAATTTGAGATACCTGGAAAATTCCTTAGTCTTAGCTACTCACTAATTAATCAACAAGAGCTGTAAATATATATAATCAGTTTCAGCTTAACATGTAAAGCAATGGTCTGTGAACTTCGCTTGAAAGAGACGGTCAAACACATTAGCACAACTTTAATATATTTTCATTTGTGTTAAGTAATATATATAAGCATTTGGTATGGTTTTTGCGTTTAGTTGGATGAAAAGTTGCGAAAAGAAGTTGTTGACATTCAAAAGGACAGAAAACTGAAAAGAAAGCCAAACATCTTAGTTTTAGGACCCGTAGGTACAGGGAAGTCATCTTTCATCAATTCGGTTATATCGGCTTGCAGAGGAAGAATTGCAAAAGAAACTAAAGTTAGAGAATTGAAAACGAGCTGCACAAGACAGGTGAGTCAATTTCGAAAAATCTTTTCGAAATCGAAAACACAAAGTCATCCGGTTAAATTGCAAAATAGCATGCACTTGTTTTAAAATACATGCACAGTGTGAAACAAACTTGTTATGACGTCTATTAACATATGCGTCTTCTATTAGCCACTTTATCGACACATTTAAGTCTACTTCTTGATAGAATTATTCTAAATATATTATGAATGTTATATGATAACTGTTAATTCTCCATCATTTAACATTACTATTTGTTGTATAATTATTTTATTATTCATAATTATCACATGTTTGAAAGATCATGTTAACGTGACATTGTATTATTATAATATGTTATTTATTATGCATGGTGATGTACCATGTACAATTCTTAAATTAAAATCTTTTCTGTTCTGTTCTAATCAGCACTAAAATCAAGAAACATGATAGGTCAAGTACTTTTTTCTCTTTGTGATCCTTTTATGTACTTAAAACTACAGCTAGAGTATTACCATGACAGTATGTTTTAGTTTATACTAATTTGTTTTATGTCGATTGTGATGAAAGCTACAAGCTTATTGGAACCACTCTCGAGTCCGCTTCCCGGAAAAACCAGTACTGGTGTCATATGGGAAGTCATGGTCGTGACCCCAGTGGGGCTCGAACCCATGACCCCTGGATTGACACCTTAACCACTAGACCATCGCTCCCCTTACTAACAGTATGTTTTGAAAACTCAATATGTTACAGATTGGTTTGTAGATGTTTTTTGTTTCATTTATAATCAATAAAATCTGTAAAAAGGTCCCCTCGAAGCATAGAATGCATCAACAAGAGAATAATAGCAGACTCGATTTGATTGAGTCTGTTCATGAGAGGTTATAAAATGTACAACACCTCCTATGCCCCCAGGACCGGCATAAGCGGAACTCTATTACACATCTATTGAATAGACTCAATGATCCCAAAGGACCAGAAAATAGAACAAAATTGAGAGACATATTGTTTTACAGTAATTGTGAGATAAAACATTTAAACAAATACATTGATGAAACTCCATACCAGTTTTCTAGACAAAGAATGGTCACTATGCAAATGTAAGTAGCTTGAGGCGACTTCAGTTTTTTATCTTTAATGTAGAACACACAATTAAATTGAGTTTACAATTTAAGTTTGATTGCATGACATGCTCCATAATGACCTTCCTGAGAATAGGTATAATGATGTTATACATGTACTACATAATTAAAAATGAAATAACATGCGTGGAGAGATAAACGGTTTATTTTGTGGGAACTGATAAATTACCAAAGTGGCAACAAAATGTTGTACGATATTGCTAAAATCAGTCTCTTCGAAAAGTCAGAAGAGGTCCATTAGGGTATGAAATAGGGTGTTTTTTCCAATAAGTAAGATAGCAAGTATGTTACCTCTATTTCTATGTTGGTAAAACCTGAATAATTGTCACAGTACTGAGGTATGTAGTGCACCATTTGTGTCCTCATACCTTAAGACATGTCGGAAGTATATGTATACATATAAGAGCGTATTAGTGCATGGAGCAAAATAACAATCTTCCCGGTTTAAACCTACATCCGCCCCTGGGTAAGTTTAGTATATATGTTTCTTTTAGCATTTTAACATGTTTTGAGCACAGGCGACGATTAAGAACGCATAAAAATCTTCCGTTCTTGTAAGGACGTGATTGTTAGTCAAATTGTCTTTCCGCCTAATGCCTAATACTCTGCGGGGCAACGAAGATGGAACAACCGGAGGTTTCTTTCTTGTGCGGTATGCGTTATCCGGTATTCGCTGTCAGAGAGTACGGTACTAATGATGCAGGCTTTGCAAAACTTCAGTTAAAAGGGACAAAACACGCCTTAGAAGCCAAAGTTTATTATCTTTACATGCTGTATACCTCTCCTGGTTTTATTTGTCTTCTATCAGTGTCGCAAAGTGCTATTACTACGGCAACAAATAGCACACATTAATTTTATGACAAAAATGGGGCATACTGAGATCCAAAAATACAAAACATGTTTTCATGAAACTTGCTACATGAACAGGTTGATATGAAGAATATGCAAGTCTTTTTGTTGTGTCGCTATGCTTACTATGGCAACAAATCCAAAATTGTGACGATAAGCTGATTCTGCAGTAGCTTAAACGGTACAAGTGATTCTTTCATGAATTATGGTAAATAAGTAGAAGATTTTATGGAAAATATGCACAATATTTTATTTTCTCTTTCCGTCTGTTGGGCAATCCGTCTATTCTTCTCTTAGTCACATAGCGGATTATTCAGAACAGATTCATGAAACCCGGGACATATATACAATACAATAAGTAGTTTTCTATATCTTTTTACCATTTGTCTGTTTTTCTGCCTGGCTAACTATCCGTAAGGTACAAATACAGACCCTTTGTTTACTTTCAAAGTACAACTATGTTATTTGAAGAATATACAGGTTATCTAGGGTTTCATATAAAATATTTAAATAAAATATAATATGACAATTATCCCTTCCCGTAGGTGATTTTCATTGCTTGTAAATATTAATGTTTATACGTAACGCAAGAGTCAATTTGCATACTGTAGGCGTACATTTATTATCGCGGCAAAAATATAGCGCAAACGCAATTTTGGTGAAATATCTAATTAATGCGTGGACGTGAATTACCGCTCTCGCAAGACCGCTAATTTTAATTTTAGCGCTGTCCGAGATAAGGCTGTCGGAGATATACGGAGATTCGCGAACATATTCGGAAATAAGCTTAACCGTCGGTAATTTTTTTGTAATGTGTTTCTGCTGTAAAAATACTAATTATACGTCATACTGATTATGAAATCAACTTTTTTTCATTGTTAGCGGGCTAAAGAAAGTACGATTAATTTGAAATTATTTACTTAAGTGTTATACCTTAAATCTCTTCTTGTATTTAATTATAATAATCTGTGAGTTTTATATTCTGTATACTAGTTATAGTCGCTGAAATAAAACGGGATTGTCACGCATGTTAATCATTGAATCCCCTTTGTCCTACATGCAATGTGTCTCAATACAAACGTTCACACCTTTCCGTAAACGAGCGACTGCAACAACGGACATGCCCGAAGGTGATACGGAAATCGATAACAACTTTATCAAATGAGAAAAAACACAAACTACAAGCTTAAATATTTTATTTTGTATGATTATATATTTGAAACAATAATATGAACAATAAACATGAATATCATACGAACCTTAAAATATTAGCAAGCAGTGTAACTACTGCAAACTCTCTAGAGTATTTATTTGCAAAAGTTTGAAGAAAACATCATCAAATGAAAATGTAAATGAAAATGTTTGGACAAATACAAGCTGGCTGTATTTTTCAATTGATCTTCATGAAATTTGGTCGGACTAATTGCCTTGATAAAATCTAGGTCGAGTTCGAATATGGGTCATCTGGAGTTAAAATTAGGTCACTAGGTCAAATCAAAGGAAACACTTGTGTATGCTATAGAGGCTGTATTTGTCAATTGATCTTCATGAAATTTGGTCTGAATGATTGCCTTTATTAATCTAGGCCCTGTTTGAATATGGGTCATCTGGGGTCAAAATCTAGGTCACTAGGTCATATCAAAAAAATACTTGTTTAAATTCAAGAGACCACATTTTGGGTCCAATCCTAATGAAAATTTGCCAGAATATTTGTTTCCATGAAATCAGTAGGTCAAACATGCACGTGCGTTAACGCTAAAAGCGCTGGTATTAGTACACCGCTAAAATAAGTAAGCCTACAGTATATTGTTGTACATTTCATAAAAGCTATGATGAAAATGAAATACATGATTATAGTTGCCACCTATGTATTGTTTTCAAACAATGTAATAGTCTAAGTATCATTATGAATCATCGTTGTAAAAATTTATTAAAGTTTATTTTATCTTTGCAGTATGCTCAGGCTGCCGCAACGGACCCTTCGATTGACTTTGTAATGTTTGATACTTTTGGCGTAGCTGAAAAATCCTCACGTGGATTTAACGTCAATGATGTGGTGTCCGTCATAAAAGGACATGTGAGACCAGGTTATACCGTAAGTATTGGTAAAGCATATATACTATGGCGTTTTGAATGATTAGTACTAATAAAAACAAGAGAGTCAAGATGGCCTTAGGTCGCTCACCTGAGAAACATACCATAACAGTGTAAACTAACAGTGTAAACATGTTTGACCTAGTTATTTCATGGTAACAAATATTCCTAATTTTCATTAGGATTGGACCCAAAATGTGGTCTCTTGAGTTTAAACAAGTATCTTTTTGATATGACCTAATGACCTAGATTTTGACCCCAGATGACCCATATTCAAACAGGGCCTAGATTAATAAAGGCAATCAGTCAGACCAAATTTCATGAAGATCAATTGACAAATACAGCCTCTATAGCTTACACAAGTTTTTCATTTGATTTGACCTAGTGACCTAATTTAAACTCCTGATGACCCATATTCGAACTCGACCTAGATTTTATCAAGGCAATTAGTCCGACCAAATTTCATGAAGATCAATTGAAAAATACAGCCAGCTTCTATCGCATAAACAAGGTTTATATTTGATTTGACCTAGTGGCCTAGTTTTTAACCCAATGTAACCCATATGCAGCCGCAAACAAGATTACATCAAGGCAATTATTCTGACTTAAAGATAAATAAAAAATACAACCTGTATTGCATACACAAGGGTTTTCCTCGATTTGACCTCGTGACGCAGTTTTTGAATCCAGATGACCCATATTCAAATTCAATCCAGATTTTATCAAGGCTATCATTCTGACCAAATGTTATGAAGATCAATTGAAAAGTACAACTTCTATAGCATGCACTAGGTTTTTAGTTTTTGATTGAAGATGAACCATATAAGAACTCTGCCTAGATTTCATCAAGGCAATCATTCTGACCAAATTTCATGAAGACCAATTGAAAAATACAGCCTCTATCACATTAACAATGTTTTTGTTTGATTTAACCTAGTGGCCTTGTTTTTGGCCCGAGATGACCAATTTTCAAAATTTTATCAAGGTTATAATTCTGACAAAATTTTATGAAGATCAGTTGAAAAATACATTCTCTATCGCATACACAAGGATTGTCTTTGATTTGACTTATAGTTTTTGATCCCAGATAACCAATTTTCCAACATTTCCTAGATTTTTAAGGTATTTATTCTGACAAAATTTCATGAAGATCAGTTGCAAAATACAGCCTCTATCGCATACACAAGCTAAATGTTGACGGACAGACAGACGACAGACAGACAACAGACGACGGACGCCGGACATCGAGCAATCACAAAAACTTAAAAAGGTAGTTTTGAACATTTGATAAATCGGAAATAATGTCGTAACGTCATTTATCCGGAAAATGAAAATTGAAGCCTGGATTTCGCGTATGGAAATGGAAATTATTCTATAAATAAATGGCAACCTCTGAGTGAATTTGTTACGATGGCACTGTTACTGTCTTTCTAAAGTTTAACTATGATACTAGAACATCTGACACATCAAATGATTCACAATAATGTTCAAAATTAGCCTGAAATGTGCGGTTTACATGAGCCATGGACAAACACCTCAAAAATAAGCACAAGGACCCATACATTTTAATTCACCACAATATAGACGTTGTGTTTATTTACAGTTTCATAAAAATCTTTATTGTAGAAATAATTCTATTCTCGAAAATGCTATGCAGTTATGATTTCCCCATAGACTCCTATATGGAAAAATGTATGAGGTCAAATATTTTAAAGCAGTCTAGGGGGAAAACAATCACACGACACTTTTTATTTACTGAAGTTTCTAAGCATATTTTAAAATTTTGAAAGATCAGAGGTTAATATCAAATTCTACATTTAAGGACAAATTTCGATTCGAAAGTGCAATACTGCATTGGTAGGTCTTTCGATACTGATACCAAACGGCAATAAACACATGTTCTGTGTCCATCAAGGGAACAGAATAAAGATAATAAAATATTCCATAAAACGCGTCTTGTTTAACTTGTTGAAAATAGGGTATATGCGAAGTTGCCATGTCCTTAATGCTTTTATACCCTTGAATTTCCTGTGTTAAGGCGGTGTCCTTATTTTCGACATGTTTTTGTTTGTTTCCATTCCATATATATATATATATATATATATATATATATATATATATATATATATATATATATATATATATACACATGTATATGTATGTATATTATTGTTGATGGTTTGTTTCAAATACCCAGTCCCTACTTTTCGCCCAACCTCTTCTCTTAGTATGAGTGTGATATGGCACCCAACATATACTAGCTGGAGCTCACAACTGTTATAATTTGCCACCGGCCGTCCCTATGCAGTGCCCTGCTGTGTTGTTTTATCCATCTTGTTCTTTGTTGTTATTCTGTTTGCTTTTTTAAAGAGTGATTGGTGGTTTTATATCCATATTAACACTGACTTGATTTATCGTCTAGCGAGACAGTATCTTTGTAGCGTGTTTTTTCTTGTGGAATATATATCCTTTTTTGCTCAAAGATCCCACTCATTTCTCTATTCATTCCCATTTTTGCATTTTGCATAGATCTAGATGTATGTCACTGACCATATTTGCTATTCCCTGTACTTCCGGAAAATCTTTCCATATTTAGAGAAATATATATTTCTGCTGCATGAACAATCACTGAAAACTTGTGGTTGTGCCTTGTTTTCTTTTTACCTGAAAGATACCATATGATCGGTCAGGCTTAATGCTGTTAAGGTCAACCTCATCTATGATTAGCCATGATAACAAATATCCTACAAAAAGTAGGAACAAAGGACATTTTTATAATTATTAATGAAACAAATACAAAAACGAATAATGTTTTCAAGAATAAATTATTTCAATCAATGTCTGCAATCTACAAATATGTAATACAGTGTGAAAATAGATTTTCAAAACTATGGAACAAGATGGTACAAAAATATTCAGGAGAAATTCTTTCGTTGGAAAATAACCAATACTTTAAAAGCAAAGTGTAAAACATGATACAATATCTTTGAAACTTGTTACTTGTGGAAATTCTTTTTAAAAAATGCCTATTTTAACTAGAATTTGGCCAAATTTCAAATATCTTCTTCAGATTTTGCAAACGTACGTCATAATTTCAAATTTGTTTATTATAAGTCAATGTCACTAAATGATCGTCAATTTTACATCATGCATAGATCTGGATGTATTTCACTGATCATATTTGCTGTTCCCTGTACTTCCGGAAAATCTTTTCATATTTCCAAGTAAGTCTTTCCTCTCGAGGGGTATTATTTTGCTTTTCTGTTTAAATATTTAAACTACTGAAAGGCACAGAAAACCAATATAACGCAATTCTGTACTTACTAACTGAGATTTGATGCAAATATATTTTGAAATTTTAAACCGGAAATATGTTTATCACCACTACATAGCGGTTAGAGTAGTAGTTTAGAGCTGTTTATATCTGATTAAAATCTCTGAAAATAAGTATTTTAATATGTTTATTATGTCTTAAGAGATATCCTCAGAGACTTGCTAGGCACATGGTCTGATTAATTGATTTAGATTTGAGATGCCCTATTTTCACACTGGATAACCGGCTATCCTGACGCCCGCTGGAAATGTAATCACGTTGGAAATGTAACCCAGCTGTAAAGTGAGGTTGGGTGCGCACCATAAACCGGTTTAAACTCCCCAGCGGTGTTTTTGCCACTGACCGTTCCAAGGCGGTGCCCTACTGTGTTCCTTTGTTTGTTTGTTTTGTCCATATGTGTTTGCACTGTGTGTGTGTTTGTGTGTGTGTATGTGTGTGTGTGTGTGTGTTGTTCGTTTTGTCCTTATGTGTTGGATTTGAGTATGTGTGTGCGTGTGTGTGTGTGTGTGTGTGTGGTGCACGCGTCTGCGTGCTGGGGATTTCGTTTTGAGGAGGCTGCGTGTTTGGTGCGTGGCATTCCCTGTTTGATATTTTTCTTTGTTTTTTTTCGTTTTGATAGAAAAATACGAAAAACTTTACCTACCGATTTCCAGCTGGGTTACATTTCCAGCTGGGTTACATTTCCAGCGGGCGTCAGGATAGCCGGTTATCCAGTGTAATTTTGAACTCCTAAAACTGTACATAGACACTTTTATTGGTTGAAACAATTTAATGTGACTTCGTAATAATAAATCAGAACTGTAATGAAATATTAAAGTATTGATCGATTTGAAATAGCTTACATTTATGAAAACCCGGCAATTCTTTATTATTAGATATTTGAAATAGATTACATAAAAGAAACAGATCGCGTAGGGTATTTCACAGTTTTTGCACAATATTAGTCCAATATATTCAAATGTCTTAACAAATTAATTAAGTGTGATAAACCGATCCGCCTACAAGAAATATTACACAACAAAAACAAGCAATTTACTGTTATTTATTACAAGACATATTTATATATAATACGTAAAGTGAAGATGCAGGAATTTATCTACAATGAAAACTTAGCAGTTTGACTTTATTAAAAACATTAACTGCAAATAAAATAAAAATGAAATAGGTCACAAAAGTAAATTGATGATACCTGAAAGTTTATCTACAATAATTATAAAAAAAGTTTAGTAAAGTACTTTTATCACAAATCTGCCATCATTGTTGTTGGAAATTTATAATATGAAATAAAACATTTTATTGTGTTTCATCTGTAGTACAATAAAACTGTTACAAGTAAGACTATTTCGTTGTTAACTTAATACTTTGATTTCATTGATCGTGTTATTGTTTCTGTTTTCCATTACCCCCATTCTTCCCCCCTGTTGATGCTTTAGCTGAATACAGCTAAATAGAGAAAGTAGAGATTTACAGATCACGGAGTAATGAGTTCGATCTTTGGGTAGTGACTAAAATCATTCTTCTTCCACCTCTGATATATGTGGAGAAATTGCGATTACTTAAGGGGAACATGCAAGTACTGGTACATAACCCAAGAATACTCGATAACATTACTGCCCGTTCTAATTGAATCTTGTTGACAAACGGGTCAAAAACCAAAACAAACAAAGAAATCAATTATTAACATGATGTTATGATCAAGGACTGAAAGAATGTTTTCTGCAGAAGTAATACCTGAGCTGCATCTGCTATCCCAGACATAGTAGAAATACTAAACTACTCTTACATAGTTGTGCTTCCGTACGGGATAGTTCATAATTCAAAACAATTTTCATACGAGAAAAACTAAACTCTGTGCTACAGTAATATTTATAAAGCAGAACACTTATACTGTCTTTTATGTTTGTAACGTTTTGACGTCAGTCTTCTTACATTTCCCGTCTTTCGTTTAAATAAGGTCTAAAAGAAATTAATGCTGTAAAGAAAATAAATTGTTCTATTCTCCTTCTATTTTTTTTGTCTAAAACTGTGTGTATGAAAACAGACTCTATCACTGGAATTATGTGCTGATGTAAAAAAGCCAGCCATTCGGGTAGATGACTTTCGGTACCTCGACAGATCCCAATATCGCCTAACAGTTTTCATGAGCGTGTATGCATCTAAATTTACAATCAAAAAAATTCTCATAACATTCCTTTTTTAAACTCACATGAGCACAAAGTGAGTTATTGTGATCGCTCATCGTCCGGCGCCTGTCCGTCCGTCCGCAGTTCGTCCACAGTTTCCGTTAAACAACACCTTCTCCTAAACCACCAATTTTGATTAAACTTCACAGGGATGTTTCTTTGGAGGTCTTCCTTAAAAAATGTTGAAATAATTTAATTCTCTGGTTCTAAAACTTTAAATGTCTCCTTGTTCAAAACTACGCGTCATAAAGCTTTTATATTTTGTATGTAGCATCATTTAGTAGTCCTCTACTAAGATTGTTTAGATTATACCCCTATGGTTAAATATAGCCCCGCCCTGGGGTCACTAGTTTACATAAACGTGTATAGGGAAAACTTTAAAATCTTCTTGTCCAAAACAACCAGACTTAGGGCTTTAACATTTGTTATGTAGCATCATCTAGTGGTCCCATACCACGATTATTTAATTTATCCTCATAGTGTGGTGTAACAGTTACTAAAGGTTCACTCTACTAAATACCAGCAGCAACAACAACTGTTATATAACTACTATTTAATGTTCTACTATATGCTACGATAATATATAAACATCAATGTCTTTCTTCATAATTCTCTAACATAGTTTTCTAACATTCACAATTAGTAATTTTGAAACATGCATTGCTGGACAATGCATTAACTGAGCGATATAATGTAACCTGTCATTTAATGCACATGACTAATTTCTAGACCGTTAAGCTAAGTGTGAAAAGGAATGCGAAATATATTCTTAAAATACATGACTTATTATTGACCGAAAAGCTATCTGAAAAGAATGCCTAAGAAGTATTTGGTATAATGGATACTTTAAACCATTATATCACACTCGCCCCTTTCTTGTGAGTTGTTCTTTTAATTATCTATAAGAGAATAAAAATAAAAACAAAAACAAAAATTTATTAATAAACTTTGATAATGTGGCAGTTGACCTCAATACAATCAACACTGTTTATTTTCCAATACAGGTAAATCCAGTAATTGCTTTACGATAGATCTGTGACGGATTATCTTTGAACACCCCTGGACTTATTGGACTAAACTGCCACATTATCAAAGCTTATTAGTACATGAGGCAATCAACAAATTAAATATGAGGCAATACTTAAAACCGGCTGATAATTAATACGTAATTTCATTTTTAAAGTTTTAGCCGTAATAATGAAGATTAATGCCTTTAAGTAGAATAGAACACAATTGAATACACAAAATCAAGAATATATAAGATCAATGCATCATATTATATACGCAATCAATGAATAAGATAAAACACATGGTATTCGTGGATGTCATTTTTCACAATTTCACAGATTTTTGATTCAGTCCTAGAATATTCAATTTGTTTTTGTTTCAGTCTTAGATTGTTTTTCTTGCGTTATGAAGTCAAAACCCCATTTAATTTAAATAAAACACTGCATTACTAGCGAGACACAATTTCACAATATTTTTCACAATACTTAACAATGCTTTTTCCTCCCTTGCCCACAGGGGTTTTGCCTTCAAGACTGTAACTGAAATAGAAGATAATAATTGTTTATACACAATATAACTGTCATGAATATACCTGTCAAAAGGAATATTATCATTAAGAAATACTTCGTGTAATTCTTAGACCTGAGTAAAATGTTAATTACTGATATAAAGAAATATATAAGATCACAAATCTCTAGAAAATACGATTAAATACGCAAAAGTAATATTAATATGAAATATCCCGTAACCTGTTGTATATTATAATGAAATAATAAAAATCTACAACTTAGTATATACTAAAAATGAAGCAATGTTCTAGAATCATATTTAACAATCTGAACGATACTTGTTTTTACGTGAAAAGTGACATCATTCATTCCCGTTCCATGGTTGACATCTCTACACCGCAGTTGCTATAGTCGAATTAGTAAGAGTGGTGACCCATCAACTTGTCAGGTTTCTCCAAACAGCCATCTTAAATATCTTCGTATGTTGCCTCACATTATTATAGCCTTATTTGTTGAGTAATAGTTTGCCCGTCTTCAGGAAGGTCCTTTTGATAGAATGTTTATAAGTTTGTCTTTTGTATGCCAATCTGATTTCCTGTTTTCTGTTTTTCAATCTTTTATAGTTTTTATTTCATTTTAGTAACAAAGCGTCGTCGTCTTAAGTCAGGACTGTTAAAAACTCCGTAAACCTCTAATAACTATTCGGGATACATTTATTGTAAAATGCAAAATGTTAGTTTCTTCATAAATGTTCAAAATAATTCTAATAACAGTTATCTCTACGCTGAAAAACTATGTATTTATCATGCATAAAAATTGTCCTTAAATCTTACACTTAGACTCATAAAAACAGGTTTTATTCTCTCTCTTTACGGAATTCCGCCTTAAATAGCAGTAGTGCAATGAAATATTTTACTAATGAATTTCCAGCTAATTAACAAGTACTATTAATTCATATTGAAACATAACCGCAACTACTCTGACTCATACATAAGAAGCAATCTCCAGGTTTGATTGCAAGGGTCGCATGTCTAGCGACATTATTCTCTACAATTCAACTTAATAAACTTAATGTTCCATATCAATACATGGTCGCTTTCCTAGCGACATAATTCCCCTAAGACTCATAATATAAGAAACTTCTTGTTTCATCAACGGTCGCATTTCTTGCGATATTCTACTATGTATAAGCATTACACATGCTCTATGAAGGTTCTTGACACATCATACAACGATACATTATAATAATACATTTAGCGTTAATCATGCATCACAGTCGTTATCAACGTCATCTCAAAATCTCATGGAGTTCAGAGCATTTGGGTTATGTTCCATACAATGTTATCTTGTCATTTTACTAATTGAGAGCAATTATACAAATTTATTTCCCTAAGGGTATTCCTCACTTAATATCATAGTGACAAAAAATAATGCAGCTAGACAACATATATATTCTTTGACATTTTTATGTTTTAATAAGTAAGTTGTAGAATCCTTGAAATTTATCTGTACAACAATAATGTATTTTCATTATGAATGATAACATCTTCCTAATCATCCTCCGTAATATTTTGTAATATTAATAAAAAAAATATAAATGACGACTTCAGTGTACGAACATTCGCTATATTTAAGATTAAAATTTCTGTTGGTACGTAAATAAAAATGTATGAAATGTTTAGCAGATCTAAAAATATCATCAAATCAAAAATGTATCTAAAGAATTCCCGAATAGCATCGTTGGTATACGAGTTAAAATGAACAGTCACTAACCTGATGAAGTATCGATTTCTTTTTCCATAACCATGCACCATGGATGTTCCCTTTCCTTGCCGAGCCTTAAATTGCATCTTGTCCGTACGTTTCGTTTGTTCACGGGGGTTCTAACTGCTGTCTGAAGAGGTTTATCGGTCGTCAGTTCCATTTCCAGTCGTCTGCCGAATCGTCAGTGTTGAAAGTTATTCCGTCTTATTCGTCATGGTGGCCTCGTGTTAGTTGGTAGTACTTCTTTCGTGTTGTGTCTGCGACGTTTTGAAGATTCGTTTAAATCCTGGTTCTTTTAAGGCACCAAATCAACCCGTGTGGTGTAACAGGGTCTAAAGTTTCTATACTAACTACAACAATAACAATTCTGTTCACTATGATAACAACTATTTAATATAGTACTATGTTCTGAGTTAATATATACATCAATGTCATTCTTCACAAATCTCTAATATAATTTTCTAACATATTCACAGTTATTACAAGAACTTCTATTCTTCGACATAATTACTTCAACGTTAATTGCCTCGGTCTTTATCTAACTAATTCATTTTGCTAGTATCGAACATACCCATCTAACCTAACTGAGTTCCAGAATGATACTGAAGTTTTGTCTCAAAACTTCTGCTTATGAAAGAAATGATTCGTGACTTGAGTCATCCGGCGTGATCAAAAGACCGGGTGTTTATAATTACCCTGTCATTTATCAAGTTAGTCAGTTGTCAAAACAATTAGTAATTTTGAAACATGCATTGCTGGACAATGCATTAACTGAGCGATATAATGTAACCTGTCATTTAATGCACATGACTTATTTCTAGACCGTAAAGTTAAGTGTGAAAAGGAATGCGAAATATATTCTTAAAATACATGACTTATTATTGACCGAAAAGCTATCCGAAAAGAATGCCTAAGAAGTATCTGGTATAATGGATTCTTTAAACCATTATATCACAATAGGGTCAGATATGGTGTTGCCTCGGATTCACATGGTTTCTATAGACTTATATAAGGAACAACTTTTAACATATTTTTGTCCAAAATCACAGGATCTAGGGCTTTGATGTTTGGTATGTAGCATCTTCTAGAAGTTTTCTACCACATTGGTTCAAATTATCTCCCTAGTGTCAAATATGGCCCCGCCCTTGGGATCACATAGTTTAAATAGATTTATATAGGGACAGACTCTGAAAGTCTTCTAGTCCAAAACCACAGGGCTTAGGGCTTTGATATTTTGTATGTAGCATCATCTAGTGGTCCTCTACCAAGCTTGATCAGACTATATGTCCTATTGGTCAAATGGTTTATATAGACTTGTATAGGGAAAAACTTTGAAAATCTAAAATCATACGGCCAAGGGCATTGATATTTGGCATCAAGCATCATCTAGTATAAGTTGTTCTAGGCGTACCACCAGTTTTGTAAATGAAGCTTAAGCAAAGATATTTTTTCAAGCAAGCAACTAAACTCAGGTGAGACAAACATGTATAGGGCCATTATGGCCCTCTTGTTTATTTATGAGACTTTTTACAGATTTCAGAACATTAAAGATAATATGGATATTAAGCACATGCTACTATCAATAGAACATCATGAAAAATATACAGAATAATTCTAAACATATCGTTAAGACTTCCACGCTAAAAAGGAGACACTATATGTATATTTTAGACAAAACGGGGGCGTGTTTAATTCTGAATTTAATACCAAAATCCTTTAAACTGTTATTACTAACAGCAATGTTTGCATTGGCTAGAATTGAAAAAAGTGGTACTTCTCTTGGATCAATTGAGATATGTGTAAGCTGTGTCAATAATTAGTTTTGTTTTGAATAATCTTTATAAACATGAAATAAATTGAAATCTCAAAGTAAATTTATCTCTGAAACGTATTGTACTTATATATTCATCATCATTATAACAATAAGTATACCATATTTATAACTCTTTTCGTGCATACATATCTTATGATTATCTACAGAATCCATGCCAAAACTCTAAACAATACAGAACTATATATATAGGGATAGGGGACATTCCATCATCTCTTTCGAACAGAGTCACTCAACAAAGACTGAGTCTACTATTGTTTTGCTTGTTTGCGTCATATATTTCATTAACTTTTACAACATCAGTGAATTAAAAAGAATAAGTGTAAAAGCCAAAGCTCGCCAAAGCGACATAAATGAAAATATTGAAAGACCAGTTTGATTGAGCCTGTTCTTAGACGGTAGTGGAAATGCAGGCTACCGCGCCCTCTAGCCTTGGTTTGCGCAGGACTTAACATTTACACAAGTTATATGTATTCATACCGGGGTCAATTATACATAGTCTTCTACTTGTTTGTTTATTTGCGTTGTAATCTTCCAACGGATATATATATATATTGGTTCTTTCATTAATTTTGAATGTTAGAACTATTATTTACTGTAATTCTCGCATATTGAGAGTACACTTGACCTTTCTTACGTTTTAAAGCAGGCAAATAATAATATTTAGTCACGTATGTTTAAGACTGTAATGGTGACATACATGTAATATACTGCATTGCCCTAAACTGGACCTCAATTTGCAATTTTCAAATGTTTTAGCATTTATTTACAGTTCAAAGAAGATGAATCCATAACACCTGACAATAAAACATATTACATCACTGACCCGAAGAAAGAAGACCAGATTCACTGTGTTGTCTTTTTACTGAGTGCATACGATGTGCATCGTGGATATCTCAGTGACGTTTACAAGGATAAATTAAAGGATTTGCAAAAGAAAGTTGAGGAGCTTGGTATATATTTTCTGTAAAAATAATGAATTTTAATGTTGTTTTTTAAATAATATTTTAGGTTTGTGAACGCAGTTAACTTGTTTACTATTACTAAACTTCTGCAAGTAATATTCAGCATGAATCAGAAATGGGAGATCATTACATTAGACGGTTTGAACACTGCAAAATCTTTAAAAAAGGGGCATTTAATTATATAAGTAGTTAAGGGTTTCATCTACCGAGCTATTTAGATATAAAACAAAACGCAATTTCTTTTGTAAAATCTTATTTTTGCACATGTAACCTGTCAATATTCTTATAAATAGACAAACTGTATACAGTAAACCTCGCATATAAGGAACAGCTTGGGACCTCTAAAATTTGTTCCTTATAACCGAAGTTCCTTATATCCATATAGCGAACTAATTCCTTGTAACCGAGGTTTGTATAACGAACAAAAATTGTATAGCGAACACTATTTGACCGACGTTTGATTATGATTATAAGATATGTTGCAGCCCTTACCTTGCTCGGCAGCATGTTATGTGAAAAGGCATCAATACTAATATAAAATAAATGTTCAAATAATTAATACAAAACTGTTAAATCAGACTACCGATTAAAATTTAAAAGTAGGGTGTTTATGACATACAGTGCATTACGAATAGACAACGGCGCCATACATATTGACTAAAGTGTAAATTATAGCTATAGTTTTGCTATTGTCCATTTTAGCACCTGCTATAATTTTTACAATTGAAAATTTGGTAAACTGGACTGTTTGCCATTGTTAATCACGCGTAATTAACACATTTATTTAGGATAGTATGACATGACCGTGTCCACGACTGGTTTTCGTTTACTATTGTTTACATGAAATACCTAATACATGTGGCTCTCAAACATAATCTCGAGTAAATATAAGTTAATGATGATATTATTTATTTTCTTTTTATCATATCCGTGAAATAACAAACTAAAGATCATAGAAAAGAAATAATATGTGTTTATTCATGTGCATAAAACGCGTGAAAGTGCCGACCTTACTCTGACGTCATCAGCGATTCCCCTGTTTATTTCCAGTTTTTAATAATTTTTATTCTTTATGTCTGTTCGCTATAACCGAGGGGTTTTCCATTGAATTTCGTACTTTGGGACCAGAAAAAGTGTTCCTTATAACCGAGTGTTCCTTATAACCGAGTTTCCTATAACCGAGGATTTTTACGTTGAAGAAAGAAGGAATTAGATCGGGGAATTGAAAATCGTTCCTTATAACCGAGTGTTCCTTATATCCGAGTTCCTTATAAGTGAGGTTTACTGTACTACAATACGTAAATACAGCAGATATATCAGAAAATGAATAATTGGGGAAATTGTTACACAACACGAGTTGTAAAAGACACATGCCTTCTTGTATGGCCTGCTGGAGGCAAGCGGGTAAATAGTTGATTATATAACCTAGCCACAAAAACCATCGTCTACTGACTACAAACGACCACCATATGAAGCGTTTTTCAGTTTTTGAGAAGAAACCGTTTTTAATTAAATGATCACTGTGCCCTTAACTTCAAGCTATTAAACTTAAAAATGATTCGGGTAATCTATTGGTCAAGGGGAATCACCCTTCAATGCATGATGGATGGCGGCTATAGGTCAGAGGTTTCTTGTGACATTAAGGGGAAACCGTTTTTAATTCAGTCTCAATGTCACTGTGCCTTCTCACCAGGAAAACAATATGTGCCATATATTGACCGCATGAAAATATCTCATGAAGTTTGAAAACTAACGTGTTCTTTATTTAATAAGCATAAACAGTTCTTTTAAGTACAGCGGCCTTGACCTATTGCCTATTGATCCTAGAAGCAAGATTGTTTTAGTTTGCTATTGTAAGAACAAGAATTTTTTAGTTATAGATCGGAAACCGAATGGCCAAAAGTCCAAGTGACCAATCGACCGACAGTGGGTTAGTTCGACAGACATGAGCAAAATAATATGCTCGGTCTTCTTTGAAGTAGCATAAATCGTCACCTCGGAGCCAAAAAAGTCATGTCATTAAGTTTTCTAATAACATTTTAGGAATTTTCAGTATCCAAAGAAGTTTGAAAACTGTGTCCTGATCAAAACTACATTTTTTTTGCAAATGGTCTCCAAATAAGCTATAAATCATTTGTTGCAAAATGTTTCGTAGCTGCACTTTTTGCGTCAAATTAGTATTAACAAATTATATTATTAAATAACAAAAGCTTTATTCTGATACTGTCAGAAGCTTACATTGCAGCAATCTGATTATTTAAATGTGAGATTTTATTCAATTATTCACAGCAATTATATACTCACTGATGATGTCTCTGATGACATCAAAATGTCATTGCACATCTTTATCATAACTTTCTGTCACAGACAATATTTTAATCTTTTATTTTTAGGGGCTTACATCATACTAGCCTTACTCATTTGGCTTTTCGAGATGACTTACTTTATGATCCGATATATCTTAAGTTGACATCCTTCTAAGCCTTACCCGTATCTTCATTTTACTGTTACGAAAACGAAGAAATTAAACATCCAAAGAAATCATAATATACTGCTAAGACTTATTTACTCTCATAGATTAGACATTAGTATTAACGTAGAAACTTCAAATGAGTTGAATATTTCCCATAATTCGAAATAAAAGACTTAAATATGGAAAATGTGAAGTGACAGGTGTAAGGAGATATCTACGCTAACACCGGTTTTAGTACATATCAGTCTGCCGATTTCAATACATTGTAGAAATAAAACAGAAAATAAACATTCATACATGTCAGCAAGGTAAGTTTTTGCTTAAATGTCATCAGAAATTCATTATCAGAGATGTAATGATTACAAATACATTGTACATGTACCAGGAAATATTCCCATGATTTCTTTTGGAGATTTACTAGCCGAAAAATGCAGAAAAAGTTTGGACTAAAGTTATCATGCTGTCATTAAACGTCCAAATATTTGGACTAACATTATACACAAAAAGGTGAACTCCTAATTATCATAGCTTTTTTCTGAGTTAGTTTGATAAAAAATAGATTTAAACTGATATCTGTAAAAAGTAACTCATTCTTAATTAAAAAGATCCAACAAATATGTTTTCTTTTGCTTATTTCTGATATCATATGCTGTCAATTTATAGAGGATGTTTAATTCAGTAGGATAGAAATATATTCCACCGAGTCACCACCATATGCCATTTTAACGAGTGCGACAGCAACGAGTAAAAATGATTAAATGTGATCTCAAGTGAAATTAATCTCAATCTGACAAGGAAAACAAACAAATTTTGCGTCATGAGAGCACAGTGTCGCGAGGTGTCATGATGTCTATGTTAACAAGTAGTTCTATGAAGTTCCAAGATTTCTTTTACATTTTGTTATGCAGTGTATATCTTTGTGTTAATGCAAGTATTGATAAACATCAATATCTTGCATTGAAGTATATTTTCATAGAATTTCCAATTATTTTTATTGGTAATATTTTGCATTTAAATATATTTTAAAATAAAAATGCTATTTCCACTGTTTGAAACAGTGAACATATCAATTTTATTTCACTGCTATATTCCGGTTTTTCATTGAGAAGCATATTAAAAAAATCCAAAAATAAAAAGAAAATAAAAAACAACAACAACAACAACAACAAAAATGGATACATTAAAGTTAAAGGGTAACAATACATACTGATTTTCATTACTCTTCCGACTTCTTTTTTTGTAAACAGAAATCTCTATTTTTCATTGCAGTTGCCTTTCCATACAAACCAACATTCTTAATTTTGGCACTCTTGAAACATTTAAAGTCATTCAATTAACTAGAATTGTCAACAACTATTCTATTTTAATCCGAAAGAAAAACAAATAAGTAACAGATTCCCAACATTGCTAATGGTTTTGAAGTAATAACTGTAGGAAATGTCCTTAAAGATCAGATATTTTACAAACATGAACATGCGTTTAAACAAAGAAAAGTAACAACATCGCGATTTTGAGCAACATTTTAAAATAAAACAGGAAACAAAGAGAGGTCGATAAGGGTTGAAGTCGATACATCTCATGCCTCATTGCCTGTTTTTTTTTAACTAACAACAATTGTTCAACCTTCCTAAAATAGAGAAAAGTGGAAGTCATTTCAAAAGACAAAATATCAATGAAGAAAACTGAATAATTACAATTTTACTGCTTAAACGACATATGGAGTGAAACAGCTGCAAACCACCAGTCTAGCGAAATGTCATTATGCGTTTTTTTATTATTATTTTTCACTTCCATGAAAACATGGTAGACAAAAGTAACATATTTAACGATTGCTCAGGTCTTAACCGTTATATTACTTTGTTTTCATGATGTGGTACACTATGAAATTTTATCTTTTGAAGTCTTTTAAATACAAATTTTTAGAACGGAGTCATTCCCGAAATGAAGATGATTTGCTTCATTCTTGTAATGAACATGCATGCAGTTTAAACATCTGTTTACGCAGCATTTGAGTTTGCAACAATTTTCGAAATGAACAAATTTATATCAAGTGACGGAAATGACTTTGGATGATTTTTTTACCTTAAACTTAAAAAAACCTCTATATCCACTCAAATAGGCTTAAGTTAAGTGGAGGGTAATAAAACAAATTCAATGCATAATTGAGGATGATGGCTGCTAATAGTAAAGTATGGAGCCGTGCAATCAACCTTGAGAAACACCACAACAGCCAAATTCTTTTGCAGCTGCAAATAGACCAAAATAATAATAAATTCCGTCTGTCTACCACAATTTTATGAAACTTGTCACACCTGTAAAAATCATATTTTCAGAAAGCTCTAGCGTGTCACTTTCGGAATTACTGTCATTTTGATAATGATATATTTTGTAGCTTAAAAATACGTAGTATGCATTTGTTTTGAGACAGAGCTGAAAATGCAATAAGTTGACATATAGTCATTTATGTTTATTTGAATCTTTAATGAAAAGCTGTTACTTTATTCTTACACAAAAGTTTATGTTCAAAGTAAAATTTGGAAAAGTAAAATGGTTTATTTGTTTTCATTTTATATTTTTATTTGCCAAATATGATTGCAAATTTAATGTTAACACAATGTTTTGGCCGTAGATATTATTTAACTAGCTTTTTAGCATTTATGAAATACTGTTACTAGACTTCATCACATAGATCAGTGCAAAAACTGCCGTTAATGACATTTTGTGTGTAAAAAAGCTAGCGCAAACAGTCGTGCACGTAGAAAAGAGTATCTAATTAACTTTTATAGTCAAGGGAGTTTTAAAAGAAAGTAAATATGCCTGATAAATGTTTTTCTTACCCTATCGTATGGTTTTAAAACGGTTTAATGGACATCAGTTTTTGTGTCTCCTGTGTTTTTTTCTTCAAAAAGTTATTTAAAGATCTTTGTGACCAAAGTTGACGAAATGTGATATTTGTATTCGTTTTTACATGTATATCTTTTGAAATCTTAATATTTTTATAAACACTCATAAAGGTTTTCTTTTTTCCAGAAATTCCATTTCTCGTTGTACTGACCAAATGTGATCTCATATATGGAGATATCAAGAAGATTTTTAAGAGTCGAGACGTATATAAAGTTACAGAAGCTGCAAGGAAAATATTCGAAGTTCAGGAAAATGATGTCTATCCTCTGAAGAATTACAACACAGAAATTATGTCAGATCCAATGGTTAATATACCAATACTTCTGGCGTTAAAGCAAATTCTTTATCATGCTTATGATTATCAAGACAGACATGACAGAGTAAATTAAGCACGATATAGAGACAACCATCAAACTATAGCCGTAGTTATCAAGTCCAACAAAATTTTGCCGAATACATTTCTTAAATACATTTAAGTCTCTATGTCAGATAAATCCTAAAATCCAAAATTAAAGCAATCTACGCGAAAACCAAAGAAAAAAAAAGCATAACAATATTCGATTACATGTAAAAGTGAAAATATGTAAACTATGTCACATTTTGTACCTCCTAGTATGACTTTTAAGGAAATGAGCTAATAATTAAGATACAGTCTACCTAATTGCTGCTTATTTTATAAAAGTAGTCCTCTACACAACATTTTACAGAATGTTTCTCCTTAGGAATAATTTTTATTTATTTTGCTTATTTCTTTTGTTTGCTTCAACAATCTAGTTCTTAAGGTAGGTCGCTACTTTTCAGCAAAATATCGGCAAAATCTCAGATCTTGATAATTTTTGGTATACATGAACACAAATGCATTAGCTTTCGTTTAGTAGCGTTATTCTGTAAATATACACCGTTATTTTTGAGCGCCACCTAGCGGTATATGTAAAACGGCGTCTTTTTTACATTAAATACATCTGATTTTAACATTTGTTATCCGATTTCATTGGTTAAAAGTGTACACTGTTGTGTTGAAGTACGTCTTTCTGAAGAATATGATTTTAAAATATTTTATTGATGTTCCACGGTCCTGCAGTTCAGTTTTCCTCCCGACCGACGTCCATAACCGTTAAAAATATCGCACGGCATTTTAAAGAAAATGGAAAAATAAGCCAAATTTTAAACGATAGATTTCGCTATAATTTTTTTCTCGTATAGTCAAAAGACAAAGGAAACTATAAATGTAATAAAAAATAGGGGTCAAAGTGTAAGTTTTTAAAATATAATCGTTTCAAAATGAATTTATAGATGAAATATGTGTTACGTTACTGTAGACGTCATTTACTTTTTTATATTCCATGTAGCTATATAGCTACATTGGCTACTTGACCTTGAATGTAAGAATTAAAAACTTTCGAAAGTTAACAAATGCAACAAGGCTTTTTTAATATTATTAATGACAATGGTGATTTATTTCCATTATTGTATATTTGTATATCAAGCAACATGTGACGCGTTCTTATAATGTATGCTTTTAAGCATATCTTATTTTTGAAACTGACAAATCTCTTTTCATTTTTATCATCCACTTTTTGCGCAAAAAAGTTGTACACTGCTGAGGAAATGACGTCATTAAGTATAAACAGCAAACGATAAAAGTAACAAGAAAAAAGGGAAAATTTTCTTCGTTAAATAAAGAATAACGCAGAGAGATTTTAAAACAACATTCGTTTAAGAACCCGACTACTGTACAGACAGATAATGCTTCAGAGACTGCCCCGCAGACGACTCGGATCAGATTTCCAGGAATCGCGAGCGAAGAATAGTGGAACTGAAATTCCTTGCAAGTGGTTTATCTTGCCACAACTGGCGGGAACACCTGCATTTGTAGGACATTGAAAAGGAGAAACGATTTGGCCTTGCCTCTATTTCAGACATAAATGTCGAGGCTGTACTATGATATGTTCGGTAGCGACAGGGAAAATGCACAACATAGATGGATCAGGAGCGGCCCGATGCTTAGATATTAATACCAAACTCGCTGCTGGTTTGAGTAAAATTTCAGTGTTTTAGTTAATTCTAACACTTTTGATTGTTTTACTTTGAATAGATGAATAGATTTTCTAACAAATTAACGTGCACACCGTAGCATCGCGGCCAATGTACCCCATTCATTTGGGTCACAAGATGCGTGTGCTGATCACGAGTGGTGTCGATTCAAACTAGAGAAAGATTACAAGCGTAAGTCCCTTTCACACTGCAAGGATTTAGCAGACGACTTTTTCAAGAAAAGACCTAGAGGACCTTATGGGAAAATATACAACACCTGCTGAAACTTGCTGAACTACAGTCAACTAATTCAGTAGAAAATATGAACCAGTTGATTGCAAGAAAGGCTCCGAAATCAATGTATTTCTCAGGTTCGGAAAGTCTTGACTATCGTGTTTCTGCAGCCGCAACACAAAAGAACGAAGGAAGCAGCTAAATATTCACGGTACATATGACCTTAATTCTTTATTATTCAATAATAATAATACAATAATACAAAAACAACAATAATAATAATAATAATGATAATAATAATAATCCTATGAGAGACTACGTCAGTCACGCACACTATGTGATACAGTACGCGGACATGCACTGTAACAGGTTAATGGCGTGCGCATGTGATAGCCTGAAGGTTATAGGTCAGTAATTTAAATCCTTCTTTGTTTCATATAAAAAACGACAATTTCATGTCGTCTTTACGTATCTTTAGAGAACATCACTTTTTCCTACACCAATTTTTCATGAAAGTTCTATCACAAATTAACGCAAAAATGAAAAGAAAATAGGTGGTTGAATAGTTCCTAGTGAAATGCCAGTCAGTTGTGGTCTGCTACCCTAAAAATGGCGCATATTTGCTCTCCTCCGCGCAATAAATACTTACTTCCCGTTTCGATCTGCAAAACATGCCATGTGGGTTGTATGAACATGAAAACCGTCTCATTTCATGCAGCATGTATTCTAGTAGCGAAAAAGTGTGATTAAAGCACTCGTTCCACACGAATTTGCGCAGAAAATGGAAAAAAAATTAGGATATATTTATTATGGACTTCTTTCGTCTACACCACGGAAGCACATTTTCGACCGAATTACTGACCTTATTCCTGAATACATCTACGTCCGGGTCAGTCAAGTCAAATTCCTTTTACAGTGATTATACATGGAAATATGAGGAACATATGTACAAACATTTTTACGTTACACGTATATAAAGTAAAAGGTATAGATATAATTCAACGATACTTGGCGACACGTGACTTGCCCGTTATCCTCAGCGGTTTTTGCATTTAGGCGAGTATAATTCGATTTAAGGCTTTGAGCAGTGAATGCACTTTCAGCATCTGGAACTTCTAAGGAAGAGGCAACTAGCTTGGATATGAATATATCACATCGAGGAGTTATACATGTGCGCATGTGATAGCCTGAAGGTTATAGGTCAGTAACTCAAATCCTTCTTTGTTTCATATAAAAAACGACAATTTCATGTCGTCTTTACGTATCTTTAGAGAACATCACTTTTTCCTACACCAATTTTTCATGAAAGTTCTATCACAAATTAACGCAAAAATGAAAAGAAAATAGGTGGTTGAATAGTTCCTAGTGAAATGCCAGTCAGTTGTGGTCTGCTACCCTAAAAATGGCGCATATTTACTCTCCTCCGCGCAATAAATACTTAACATGCCATGTGGGTTGTATGAACATGAAAACCGTCTCATTTCATGCAGCATGTATTCTAGTAGCGAAAAAGTGTGATTAAAGCACTCGTTCCACACGAATTTGCGCAGAAAATGGAAAAAAAAATTAGGATCTATTTATTATGGACTTCTTCCGTCTACACCACGGAAGCACATTTTCGACCGAATTACTGACCTTATTCCTGAATACATCTACGTCCGGGTCAGTCAAGTCAAATTCCTTTTACAGTGATTATACATGGAAATATGAGGAACATATGTACAAACATTTTTATGTTACACGTATATAAAGTAAAAGGTATAGATATAATTCAACGATACTTGGCGACACGTGACTTGCCCGTTATCCTCAGCGGTTTTTGCATTTAGGCGTGTATAATTCGATTTAAGGCTTGAGCAGTGAATGCACTTTCAGCATCTGGAACTTCTAAGGAAGAGGCAACTAGCTTGGATATGAATATATCACATCGAGGAGTTATACAATACTAACATTTTTACTCGCGCTTCGCACTCGTAAAAATATTTAATTGTATCACCTGTCGATCAAATCTATTTCATATCCACTTAAAACAAATAAATATCATGTATGTACATTTACAATTTTGTTGATGGTGAAATACAGTTCATTGTCATCTACGCTGTCATTTAAACTGTTCGGTAGAAAAATCTATATTAAAGGTGGAAATCTTGATGTTAATAACAATAATCGTAGTCGTTTTTTTTGTTCAGGGGTAGATGCAAATATCATTCAATTAGTTGCTTTAGAACTTCAATCTGAGCGGACATTCGAAACCTATGTTTGCCCACCATGTGGTAAAATTCCAAAAGCCGTTACTAAGTTAACAAATATTGAAATACACAGGATCAATATGTTCTACGGATTTATTACAAGGCACACAGTGCAGATGAGGATGTACTTGCGTTAAATAAGCTAGTGAAAACTGTTCACAATTTAGAGGGAAAAATAAAGACTTATTCAGCGGATGAAATTAAAATAAAATTAGAAAGAAGTGAAAACCAGAAAAAGAATATGAATAACTACGACGAAATTCTCGCTAAAAAGTTAAAGTAAAATCAAAAGCCAAAAATGTTATCTTCTGCCGGTATTTCAACGAACCACTTGAAGATTCTACACAACAGATCGGGATATGACGGGTTGTACATTTTGTTTCACAAGCTTTAATCGGCCCCTGAAAAAAACTGCAAAGGATGTTGTAAAATATTTTGACGAATTGAAAGACACTACTGATTGATGTTGAATTTTATTTATTTATTTTGTTGGGTTTAACGTCGCACCGACACAATTTTAGGTCATATGGCGACTTTCCAGCTTTAATGGTGGAGGTAGACCCCAGGTGCCCCTCCGTGCATAATTTCATCACGAGCGGGCACCTGGGTAGAACCACCGACCTTCCGTAAGGCAGCTGGATGGCTTCCTCACGTGAAGAATTCTACGCCCCAAATGAGGTTTCGAACCCACATCGATGAGGGGCAATTGGTTTGAAGTCAACGACTCTAACCACTCGGCCACGGAGGCCCCGATTGATGTTGAAAGAGAGATAAATGTATTGGGTATATAAAGACGGATATACTGAAAAATATTCAGGACTGGTTTATGTTACAGATGCTTTTACTACAAAATGTATCATAAACGTTAACTCCATTTTACAAAAACTCCATTAAACTATCATGTGAATGCCTCAATATGCACTTTGACGTCGACGTCAAAATAAAACCGTAAATGACGCCAGTGTATTATCTAGAAAGTAAAATATTAAAAAATCTTACCCTTTGACCTCTATATTTTATTTTATTTATATGATAATGTATTATTTGTCTACACAATTTGAAGATATGAAGAAAATCTATCGTTCAGAAATAGTGTAATTTTACAGCATTACTTAACAAAACTGGCGCAATTTTAAGACGTCAAAACCGGGTTTGGGCTTAGAAATAAAACTTTATTGCTTTTATTATTTAATACAACTTTAAATACTTACAAAAGCTATACAACCGAATATCTACTCTTTGATATAAGCCTTTATTCTACAAAATCGGTTAATAAATGTTAAAATCAGATGTATTTAATGTAAAAAGGACGCCGTTTTACATCTGCCGCTAGGTGGCGCCTCGACGTCAAAAATAACGGTGTATATTTACAGAATAACGCTACTAAGCGAAAGCTAATACATTTGTGTTTATGTATACCAACAATCATCAAGGTCTGAGACTTTGCTGATATTTGGGTGGGAAGTAGCGACCTACTTTAAACATCTATTACTTATATTTGTTTTTTTAATAGTTCATCGATAATAATACACCTTCAGAATAAAGAAATTTCTATTAATTCTATTTATGATTTGTTCAAGTAAACATCAACAATCTTTAATTTCATAACTTCTTTATTTAGACTATATCTTTATTGCACATGGCATTATAAACACTACATTCTATTTTTAGCTCTTGTCAGGTGACTAAAACACTGGATTTTTATACCTTACCATGATTTGATAATATATTTGTACCCTAAAGAAGGCTCTGTTATAGCCGAATCGTTGATCTAATAATAAAACTGTTAAACTAAACCTGCTTTGATTGTGTTGTTACATTTCATTTCGGTATCTTATTATAGTTTGATAATAGTATAAAAACCGTATATCATATATTTCAGGTAGTTCTGCACGTTCGAATCAAACTTGTTTCTACAATGCAGAATTTGATTAAACCCTATTTTTTCAAAATTTCAGAATATACTTAGAAACTTCAGCAAATAAAAAAAGATATAGTCGTGTGCTTGATGTTTTTTTCTTGCTATACTTATTTGAAAAATTTGGACCTCACGTATTTTGTAATAATGGGGGTTTATCGGAAAATCACAACTTTTATAACAATTTTGCGAATAGAACTTTGTCGACAATCTAGATTTAGATAAAACTTATCACAGTTGTAAATAAACATATTATATATTATCTATAGTGTAGTGAAATAGAGTGTTTAGGTCCGTGTGCTTATTGTTTGAGATATTTGACAATATTTAAAGTGAACTGCACATTTTCAGAAATTTTTTAGAAATTACTTTGAATAATTAAACATGTCATAACGTACTTAGTCAATATGGTTGAATTAAACGAATAACATACAGATTGGTTACAAAATTGATTATAAGGTATACCAGGATATTAATATTTTGTTCAGTATAATAACTTACTGTACTTACAAGACATATCTCTTTTAGCAAACGAAGAAAGGAATTTATCAATATGATCAAAATATTTAATACTAATAAAGTAGTTAAACCTTTGTTAAGAAATGAAGCTTATAAATTACTATTTCCTAGTAAATTTGGGAATGCAATAGACTGATATTGCCAAAGAAACTATATGCAATGCTTATCATTTTGTTTAAAGCATATAAGCCAGCTTCTACATTACTATGATATCTTAACGTATGTATGTTTGTTCTGAACTTCATTTCAAAACTATGTGGAATATGTATGAATAAATTTGAAAAAAAAAAGAATAACGTGTCAAACGTTTTTCTGTCATATTTGAACTTTAAAAAGACAGTAACAGTGCCATTGTAATAAATTTACTCCATGGTTATCATCAATTTAAAAAAATGACTTTCATTTCCCTACGCCGAATCCAGGCTTTTTACAGATTTTATTATTTATTTTAGGTTTTCCTGAAAAAATGACGTTACGCCATCACTTCCAGTTTATCGAATGTGCATAACTACATTCAAGTATTTATTTGATTCATTCTTGTACTGTAATAGTATTTCATTGTCTTGTGTTAAACGTATGTCGTTAACTATATAATTTATGGTTTATTGATAGATGAGTCATATGTTTGAGACTTTTAGTTATTTGCTTCAACAAAGCAAAACAAAGAAATTGTTGGTTTCTTCAATTTCAAATAATAAACGCAAGATGTGCTATTTAGCATTTTCTCTTTTCTCAGAGTTGTTATATTTTCTGACCCTTCAGGATCATTGATTTCAACTCATTTAGATTTGAAGATTGAATATTGCCTAAGTCGGTGCTAGGCGTCTTGGGCAGAGTGGGCATTTTCCATTACTGCTCATCAGACTAAATCAAACCGTGTCTGCAATTTTCAGTTTGCCTTGTTCTCCGTGCTTCCGAGCGATAACCGTAACGGTTCCAGATTTCATTTGCTTCACAACAGCACCTGTTAAGTGCTGTGAAGTGGCCATAAAATGTCGCCCCGACTTCATCTCAGTGTGGCTATATTTTCTGATTCTTCGGGATCAATAATTTTAAGTAATTTAGATTTGAATACTGCTCATGCCGGTGCTAGGGGGTTTGGGCAAGGCTGCATTTTCCATTTATGCTCAAGAACATACTCAACCGAACCAAGTCTGCAATTTTCAGTTTGCCTTGTTCTCGGTGCTGCTGAGGGATAATTTACAGATTGTTTTACTTCATAAAAGCGCCTGTTAAGTACTGTGTGTGGCCGTAAAGTGTCGCCTCGATTTCATCTCAGGTATTATAATATATTCTGGTCCTTCGGGGTCATTAATTTCTATTCATTTAGATTTGAAGATTGAATATTGCTTAAGCTGGCGCTAGGGGACGTGGGCAGTGTTGCATTTTCCATTAATGCTTATGAACAGATTGAATCAAATAGTAAAAGTAGAAACTCCACAGGTCGCTCAACACAACGAATACAAAAATTTTGCAGGCTCGGTTTGATTGAGCCTGTTCATGGACGGTAGTGGAAATGCATGCTGCTGTCAACGTCCTCTAGCCTCTAGCCCTGGCTTGAGCAAAACTCAACATTTACACGTGCTAAAAGTACAAAACAATTTAGAGACATCCACAGATGTTTTCATACGGCGGTGCACAAACCGAGTCTGCAATTTTCGGTTTCTAGTTTCGGTTTGCCTTGTTTTCTGTGCTTCCGAGGGACCTACTTTCGAAATTTTATTTCACTTCATTTCATGATATCTTCCTCTATCAAGTACATAGATATTACATTTGAAATATTATTTGTTGAAAGTTCCAATTCTTTCTAGATCGGAACAGTCAGACTATAAAATTAGTCCTAGTGTGTCACACCATGACAATGACTAATAGTCATTTATTTTATTACAATGCGTCCGTTATCGATAAAAATCAAAGTTCTTCATATGTTGACTTTCATTTTTTCTTTATTTCTGTAGATGAGTTTCAGTTTGTTTTTCCAAGCATTTAATCAGTTAAGTGTCTGATGCTTAGGACAGCTGAGTTTTCTCTCACATAATATTATTCTACATATCAATCAGTGGAAGGCAATTGCCACAATGAAAGCTAGTGCAGGTTTGTGTTTATATATGTGGTATGTTTGCAATTACAGAACCTCGGTTAGCCTTCATGCAATCTTTACAGTAATTCTACTTGTTCCTGTGGACGATATCCTAATATCAAATAGTAAAATAAAACTTTTAACGCTATACAAAGGTAACTATGCATGTGATTATTGCTGTTATACCTAGGAAATATCTCACAGATGTTTCTATAAAGTTTACCTGTAAAACTAATCTTTATCTGGTATTTGCATATTTTTGTATGTAAAAATCTTCTCATCTGAATACGGACATCCCTCGATATATACCTTAAGCTCTATTTGTACCAACGGGTATTTACCGCCTAGAGTATGAACGATTAAGGAGAGTCGCTAACTCTCCAGAGAAATGCAACTGTAGGCAAATATTTCGGTACACGTCGTATTGTCAGTGGATTTGTATGTCATCCATACGACAACTCACCTGCGATGTGTCTAGACTTAGAAATACAATACGGATGCGTAAGCTGAAGTCACGACCGAAAGAAAGAAAGATTAATCAAAGACGAAATTATAACATTCAGTTATACACAAGATGCAAAGTAAAGAAAACTACTCCCGAAACATTTATTCCAGTAAATAAGAACAAAATGTTTTCTGCATACGACCTCTGAAGGATTGCAAGACTTTCTACTTTCTTACGAATAAGAATGATAAGATATTATTATAATAAGTATATGTCACACGCGCGCATGCACGCACGCAAACACACAACTGAATAGGTACAAAAAATCAAATGGAAGTAAATTCAATTCCTATTTTCGACAAATAGTCTGAACGCCATTAAAAAGCACTTGTTATACATTGTGTTGACGGTGAACCATAGCTCAACATAGCTCAAAACTGTTTTAATGACAAGGCTAACTTCTTACATTACGATCAGTAATGCAATAAATAGAAAGCATAGTAACTCCAAGCATTACTTGTATAGTGTTTTACAAGAGTTGAGTATATGGAAACTAACATATTCGAGTTGTGTACTTTTTACAAACAAACGAGTTTGTTAATATAAAACTAAAATGTTAATTGACTCCAATATAATAGAAACACAATGATTGCAAAGAAGAGATATTTGAGTAAAAATGATAAACCTTTCTAAACGTTTACATACATTTTATATTTTGGTAATGGTATTGGCGGGAGTGGACATTCTAGTTCCTACGATACTAGATTTGAGTCAGGGTGGAAGAATCAATGGCCAACAAAATGGACAGGGCGGTAACAATGTTCCAAAATTTTGTCTATTTATGTCTAATTCTCACATTCTTTTGTTGATTTAGGATAAATCCCCGAATATCTGTTTGTAACAGTATGGAAAAACACAATTGTGACGATCAAATGAAGTCTAAGTTAGCTTTTGGTCAAATCTAGATGCTTTATCATAAAACAGATGCAAAAAGTGTTACTTATTCTTCAGAAATAGTGAAGGGCAAAACAGTGTGTGTATGTCTCTGAAAGCAAAATGATTCTATGGTTGAAAAATACAAGTTGTCAAATCATAGCATTTCGTTAGTTGTAATATCCTAGATTTGGTTACTGCTGAACATACAATTAGAAAAAGCCTCGTTTGGACTTATCATGGCTGGTGAATTCGTCTTGAATTTAAGTCTAAACATCTATGTGCTGATAATCTAAATCATGACACAGACGTCGTTTACATGACATAAAATCAAAAATGTTTCCCGATATAGAGCCATTTAGGTGAGGGGACGGGCAATATTCCACACTTTTAAGTTTGGGATGTAGATCATAGTAAGCGTTGTATCGCTCAATATCGCGAGTTTCTTACCGGACATGTTGTTTGCTTTAGAAGCTGAAGAATAAAAGTATGTGTTACAGTTCAAAGCTTATAATCGTTTTTATTCATGCGTAATACGCATAAAATGTATTAATACTATACACATGTGGTCTTTAGTTTAAATAAAACTGAAAATATTGTTGTAACTATAATGTGTCTGTAGGACACAGGGTATGCCCCCCACTAGTACATTTGTCGCAAATAATGGGCAATAATTCAAATGTTTGCAGTCTTAATGGGGTATAGCCTCACGAAACATTTTATGAAAAGGATTCATTATTCTAGGCCCTATACATTTTTAGCTATGAGCATCACAAACAAAAAATCCACTATTTTGGCTATTTCAAGAGTCATAACTCTGTAATAAGAGCCAAGATTCGCTAGAAGAATGCCAAGTGTGCAAGGTCACATCATGTTAAAGACTCCAGCAAGGTTTCCTGAATTAACATCTAATATTTTTTGAGCTAGGCACTTAATTAGGTGAAAAAGTGCATTTTTTTACTATTTCAGGGCCCATAACTTTAAAAATAGGGGGTGGAGCCAGCCAAAAAATTGGAGGTGTGCAAGGTTATATCATGATAAAGACTTATGCAAGTTTTCAACCATTTATATTAAATACTTTTTAGCTAGGCATGTCACAATGTGAAAATGTGCATTTTTGACTATTTCAGGGGCCATAACTCTAAAAATAGGGAGTAGACCCAAATGAAAAATAGGAGGTGCAAAAGTTCATATCATGATTAAGACTCATGCAAGGTTTCATGAATCTATATCAAATACTTTTTGAGCTAGGCATGTCACAAGGTGAAAATGTGCACTTTTTACTATTTCAGGGGTCATAATTCTGAAAATAAGGGGCGGACCCAAATAAAAAATAGGAGGTGCGCAAGTTCATATCATGATAAAGGCTCCAGCAAGGTTTTATGAATCTAAATCAAATACTTTTTGAGCTAGGCAAGTCACAATGCGAAAATGTGCATTTTTGACTATTTCAGGGGCCATAACTCTGAAAATAAAGGGCGGAGCCAGATGAAAAATAGAAAGTGCGCAAGTTCATATCATGATTAAGACTCATGCAAGGTTTCATGAATCTATATCAAATACTTTTTGAGCTAGGCGTGTCACAAGGTGAAAATGTGCATTTTTGACTATTTCAGGGGCCATAACTCTAAAAATAGGGGGCGGAGCCAGACGAAAAATAGAAGGTGCGCAAGTTCATGTCATGATAAAGACTTATGCAAGGTTTCATCAATTTATATCTAATACTTTTCGAGGTAGGCGCGTCACGAACTTCGGACGGACGGACGCACGGACAGACGCACGGACGCACGGATGCACGGACAAGACCAAATGTATATGCCCCTACCACTCATGGGGGGCACAAAAACATATTAACGCGATGTTACTCACTGAAATGATATCACAACTGACGTTTTGTGACGCCGAAGTGAAATATTTTAAGACATAAAAATACAAACTGCAAGCACTTGGTGTGTTTTTTCATTAAGTGAAGGACCATAACTTTGGCATAGCTGAGAGAAATTCTGAAGAGAACACCAGATGCGCGATTTCTATGATATGTATTAATCCTCTTATATTCTATGACTGGAAGTCAAGTACATTTCTTTGTAGAGCCAATCTGTAGGTGTACTGACCGATTATGATATTCCCTTTTTGAGTGTCCTACTTAGTTTAGTTTCCCTCTCTTTCTTTTTAAGGGTTGAAAGGACAAATAGATTTCTTTGTACAGGATAAGAAAAGTTTTCCAGAGGGCGTTTTATAGTTTTAAAGTTGAAACAACGGTGTATTTTGTTTAAAATTAGATTCTATGGACAGTATTGATTCATGTATTGACTTTCGTTGATTTATTATGGTTTACAATGGTTAATTCTCGCTAAAATTTTTGTTGTATTATTATTATCATCAGTTTTCCGCGATTCTATTCAAAACTGACATTCCTTCTTTAACAACTGATTGTCACACCATATTCACAAGAAACGATTTGAGCTGGACCATGTGTGTTTGTGGGTGTTGCTTCACAACCAAGTTAATTATAATACTGAATGCCATCATGTATCTTTATGTATAGATCATTAGATGAAAGGAAAAGAACCATTTATTTACATGGTGTGTTTTTACTATTTCATTGTTAAATACATATAAATACAAGTACCACTATACACTTCTGATTTCAAAATGTATATATTCATTAATGTAATTCTTAAATAAGAAGTGAATTTCTGTTAAATCGTAGTGTATATCCGAGCATGCGTCAGCAATAACCTTAAATGTCACATAACCCATTTCTTCGCCGTTTGCTGTACCTTTCTGCCATCTCAGAAATACTGTCAGTATAAATTAAAACATTGTAATCTCAAATACAGACTACGATAATCTCGAATGTACAAAAATACATTTCTTAATACTTCTCCTTACACTTACATAAAAAGTAGTTCGAAATGTATTGATATTTCTTTGGCACATGCAGTGAAAGATTATAAGTTTTATATATCAAAGATCCTAACAGATACCACATACCACTTCCTTGGACAACGGTATTCAAATGGGATTACAACAGCAAATAAACGGTGGCAAATTTCAACAGTCTAATGTATTTTTTGTCGAAAAATTGATTTTACAAAACATCAAATATATCAGAAGGACAGTAAATATTTCAGAAAGGGCTTTAAATGTTACATAGAATTTGTTTACTTTAGCCATGTGAAACAAATAAACAAATATCATACAATTTTATTAATGTTGAGATCATTGTATACTGATTATAACTATGGAAATATTAAGACTACTTTAAACAGTAGACACGCACATTTTCCCGGTTACGTTTACTCCTAAAAACAAATAGGCATTACTTTTGTTTATTGACTATAAGAAGTACCACTGGATACTGAAAATGGGAAGTTTTCCGATTATAGTTTGTATCTGTTGTTTTGTTTTCGTTTATGGTAAGGCATTTGATTTTTATTTTAAGATATATTAGATTTAATGATTTTGATATTTGTTTTAGTCGGTTTGAAACTGGTTTTCGCGAACTGTATAACTACACTGGATATCTGTTTTATGGTTAGCTTGAAAGCCTAATTTAAAATAAAAACATAATACAATATAAATCAGCCAGTTTTTTTCAAGTTATATTTGCTATATGTAAAACGCCTTTGAATATGGAAAGGTCGCTATATAAAGCTGGTATGATGATGATAATAATAATAATAATAATAATAATAATAATAATAATGATAATGATAATACTTTATTGGAATAAAGCTCAATGATATGATGTTTTTAAGAGACACATTCTGCTAAGTAAACATATAACATATAATTCCATTTAAACATGTTAAAAATGAAATAAAGACAATTGCACAATATGCATATAACTTATCCATGCCTTTCACTTAAGGAGGTAGGTTACCTTAATATTTGTATGTGCGCATGTCCAATCTGAAACTAACGTAACGGATTACGACGACGTTTACGACAAGATAAATGTGTTTGTATTTTCATTCTTCTGAAAACGAATAATGAACCTCCCTCCAATCTGATGCTTAAAGGTTTAAAAATGCTGAAAAACATGGATATATTACTGCACAAACGCTTCAGAACATTTTTTGCCTTAAAATGATGTCATTTACGTCTTGACGTTACGTGTCAGTAAACGCGCAAAATTAATAGTTTTTATTTTGAAAGTACGTAATTCTATGCACTTTCTTTATTTGAACTATTTTTTATGAGCCATTATTTGCTGAAATAGTTTCCTGACTCTTTTGCTCTAAGTAATGATCAAAAGTTTGCTTCTTTTAATGGGGACTGTAAGAAAATGGACGATAGTAACTAATGTTATTAGGAATATAGCTTTGTGAAAGGTTACTTATTACGACAATTTCCAAATAGAAATTGACCCGATTGATTTGTTACACCTAAGTTTCATTTTCCGTTGAAAATTTGATATTTATATACTAATTTTAAAAGTAAGCTCTAAAATTGTTCAAATTTCAGAAGAAAATGGCGGTTTCTTGAATGAAATTGATGTTACCGTGGAAACGAAGCCCGTGACCTATATATCTGAATATAAACAATTCTAAAGCGTTGACACTGGTCTATTTAAGAAACACAGCTTCAGGATTTAATTTGCATTTCAACAATATCCATGAAAAATAATAGTAGCTTGCAGAACTGTTTAACTGAAAAAAGGTCAGACGAAGGGTACTGCTTTAAATATCTGAAGCTTTGAAATGCTTAAATCAATGCAAATAAAATATTATTGTCCAATCTATTTGACCTGTCAAAAATGGACCCGGCTTTTATTATATTCTGTTCGAGCCTATATAAGATTAACATGAAAGCCGGGAACATGTTTTGACAGGTCAATTAAATAGCACAATACTTACGTTAGAAATAAGATGTTTTAAAGCTACATTTACAAGAAAGATATTTTCATTTATATTTTTATATGAAATTACGACAATAAAGCAAGGTATGTATTATTTTAAATATCTCTGTTTGCCATGGTTACTTTTAAAAATAGGGTACCCTGTTAGGTGCTTGGTATCTTTTTAATAATTTTACCCAGATACTTCATGTTGGTCATTAACAGAATTACACTGAAGGCGTCGAAAAACCTGTTTTCATACATAATTGTTTCAAAATGAGAGAAAATTCGTTACCACAGAAACACGAATTCCTCAACATTTACATTTTAAGCATATATTTTAGAAAGTTAGGACGCATGCTAGTTAAATTAGCAATTATGCAGAATTCTACGGATATTAGTAACAAATGAACCAAAATACACTGAAAAGTGTTAAATATTCGTATCTACCTTCTTCCTTCAATATAAAATACTTTTGGAGGGTCATGTACTTCAAACCTAGATAAAAATTGTACTCAAAGGGAAAGAATAAACGAAAAAGAGAATGCAGCAGATTAAAAATTAAATTACACGAAATACAAAAACTTGTTGCGGTTCAACAATTTTGAATTTACTCTGGTTACAAGGTAACCTACCTCCTTAACACCATTATTTATATTTATTTTGATAAAATCAAGCAACTTCAAAATAAATGGAAAGTGTTGGATAATTCACAGAGTCACCGTAAAATTTTGACATTCATAAATATGTAAAATATCTGTTTCCCTAACATTGATTTTTAATTCTAACACGACCTAATTTGTGTTTCCTTTAAATAAAAAATGGCAGAAAGTGTTTTAAGTCATTGTCTGTGCGTCATAGAAAAGACGTCATAGTGTCACGGGCCTCCAAGGCCGAGCGGTTAAGGCTTCAAATCACTTGCCACTGACCAACCTGGGTTCAAACCTCACCCGAATGTTAAATTTCCTCATTTGAGCAAGCCATCCAGCTGGCTTACGGACGTTAGTGTTTCTACGCCCGTGATTAAATAATGTAATTAGGGGCAGTGGGTCTTCTTCTGCTAACAAATAAAAGCCAAAATACGACCTTGAAATGTGTCAGTGCGACGTAAAATCCAACAAAAGTAAGAAGAAAAAATACCGTCATAATGTCATACTCCATAACTACAACTGACGTACTACTACGCCACTAAACAAGTAATAAACTATTTTTGGTGGAAGTCGTTTTATAGTTGAAATACACTAGCAATACAAACCAACCTTATAAGTGAATTCATCATTGAATAAAACAAATTAAATCAATGTTTGTCGTTCAGATGCGTAGCATACTATACTTTTCAGGCTGTTACCTCTTGATATGTTTCTTTCTCACATGTTTGACGTCGCGGGAGTGAAATAAAACCATTACATAAATTTGACAATACACTAGTGTAATAAAGCTTTGATGTCGACGTCGTTTAAGGTATAGGAGACATTGGTCAAATTGACTTGTTTATAATAGGTGTAGAAAGTATTCCTTTTTATGTTTTAGCAAGCAGGAAAGACTAAAATGATCGGCAGAGCCTCGCATTTTTTTTCAACTCGTTTAATTAATTCAATGTGAAAAGATACTCATGTAATATCCTCTATTTTTTAACGACTGGGATGAATTATTCATTTTGTTCCGTAAACCGCGTTTTGTTTTGTTTTTATATCAAACTGATGAAATAAAGACAAAACAGAGTCTGATCACAACATTTAAGTCCAGAATTTCAGTTGTTACGTTATTTTGTTTATATTTAACAACATCGACACGTTTATTTGCAAGTTGACATACACATATCTTTGGCACACAAACATACATAAAAAGTGCATAAGCATGTTGATACGGTAAGATTTACTTTATAAGCATGTTTTAGAAATTAACAAATTCTAACTACAATTTTTCTACTTTCTGATGACAATACGGTGTTAAATAAATTCACAGTTGGTCAAGGTACACGTGGTTAAATTCGTTTTCCGATATCACTGTATTTAGGACAGTGATATTCTTTTTCTACAGCATTTGTATTACAATTTCTACAGATTCGGGCTGTAGTTCTATTGTATCCCCCTGTCTCAATAGAAAATGGTGAGCTAGCAAACTTCAGTATTAAAATTCAAGTACAGAAACAAGTATTTAAAACGGTATTACAATACGTAACCAAGTATAACAAAAAATCACTAATGTGGTTTTATAAAATTAATGCCAGAATAATAATAAGAAATGTCGCTAAATTATCTTGTTGCCAGTTTATAAAGAAAACAAAACAACTGATGTAAAATACGTTGAAATCATGTACATTTTATTTATCTTCAAATAGCCGCCGGTTTCTTTTTGCCACGCCGGTATTTGGCAAATTCAGCCCATATTTATACGCGCTTTACAAAAATGAAAATTGCCTTAAATTGTTACATTAACCCACCTATTTTAAAGTTAGTATGTTTTGATTAAAACATAACTATTTTTTTTAATCACGAGAAAATTACATTTGCCATTTTTTTCCCCCATACAAGAAAATTCAGTTTTATGATTTTTGCCATGGCAAAATTGCTGCCAATTTTTTTTTCATTTTTTTTAAAAAAAGTGATTTTAACTCTTCCAAAAGAAGGTTTTGGTAGAAATAGGTTTTTTCATTTTTGATAACTCGTTTTTTTTTTTTTTGCCAGGGCAAAAATGGCCATGGCAATTTTGCCAGGGCAAGATTTGCCAGGCAAAATTCCCCTCCCCGTTTTTGCCATGGCAATTTTGCCATGGCGTTTTTTCCAGGAAAACATTCCCATGGCAAG
>NW_026463615.1:0-3177 GCF_021730395.1 Mercenaria mercenaria
ATTCTTTTCCATAATGGCGCTTAAAAAGTCGTTACCACTGTTCTTTGCTGTATTTAGAAATTTATAGAAGAAATCTGAACCATTGATTTCAATATTATGATATCATGGATTTGTTAAATCTTTAAAGTATTGATTCTAACATTCTTTTTTCACTTTTGTCAATAAAGACATTATCTAAAACATTCATTACACATTCAATATTCCTTTTTTCATTTTGAATTAATGCATCTATCAGTTTAACTATACTAATATCTGTTTCTTAAATATGTTGTTCTTTTATTTGATGGTTTCAATATTGTTGTCAATACTTACATTTTACATTGATTATATATTTTATGTACATATTCTGTATATATTAAACATGTATACATCCCTGCTAACATTCATACACTGATAATTGAGTTTCTATTTGGGCTTCCTTTCATGGAAATCGTTTTAATGGAATATTTATCTCGATTTGTGTTATTGTGAAGTGCATCAATGCAATTATTTACGTGAGAAATAAATTGTTTTGTTTTTTAGTTTCAGAAACACATGTATTGTATTGTATTGAGATATTCATGGGCTTATTAATGAAATATTCACTTATGAAAAGCTGCACTGAACAAAAACTAAAAAAAAATGAAATTTCAAGTATTTCAATAGAAAAAGTGGAAACTCCACAGATCACTCAACACAACAAAAACGAAAATGTTGCAGGCTCGGTTTGATTGAGCCTGTTCATGGACGGTAGTGGAAATGCATGCTACCGTCCACGCCCCCTAGCCCCGGGTTTTAGCAGAACTCAAACATTTACACATGTTAAAAGTACAAAAAACAATTTAGAGGGCATCCGCAAATGTCTTCATACGGGGTGTACATGGAACCCTTTAATGCTACACTAGTGTGTAATTCCATGAAAAGCGGGTATGGTCCCCAGTTAAAATAATGGGTTTGCCCTAAACGAGAAAACAATGGGCAGAACTAAACAAACTCAAGTCATCTTTTGATTTAAACTTATAAAATTGGAAAAAGCAGTCAAGAATGTGAATGATATTAAGTCTACAAAAATTAAATTGTTAGGAAAACAATCACATAATGCTATTTAAAACTAAATTGTTAGGAAAACAATCACATAATGCTATTTAAAACTAAATTGTTAGGAAAACAATCACATAATGCTATTTAAAACTAACAGAAATATACTAAGTGCTGTATGAATGACACTAGTCTGAAAACATTATTCATTAGACTTTAAGAAGATCCTTTTAAAGAAAAGATCGCAACCAAGCAAATAGACAGCAAACTCAGTGGGATCATGGCTGTTAATGAGAGGTAATGAAGTGGTGTGAAAAGCACCTTATGCCCCCTAGCACTGGCTTAAGAGGAATTCTATTTTAGTAAGTATGGTCCAAAAGGACCAGAAAATCAAACAATACTGAAAGTGAGAACGAGGATGTTACTTTTTACAACCATCATGTAGCACTTAAAGAATATTTAAGGGATAGCAAATTGTTTTTAAGCTCGTCCTTTTGAAGCATAACCACACAATCGAGCAAAATAATAGCTGACTTGATTTGATTATGTCTACAGGTTCGTTAGATATAGTGAAATGTGAAACTGCCCTCATACCCCTAGCACTAGCTTAAACACGCCTGGAAAATTTAAACAGAGCTCCCTCTTTCGGGGGTTTATACGGAAAATTTTGCTCTGTCGCAACTTCCGGGGTAGTGCACGTCGCGATAAAAGAGCATCAAAAAATTTGAGTGTCATATATTTTTTGTATTTTTACTAGCAGTGTGTCGAATATAAAATAGGGGGAATGGTAGACGATGTAGATATGATTTGGCTTTACAGAGAACTTAAAGTTTGCTAATTTATTCTTAATTTGCGGTCGTGGTGATGTTTACCAACGAGTTGATTTAGAGGTGAATTTGGCCGTTTCGTCAAGAAAGCACTTTCATTGTCAAATATTTGCATTTTACTAATAGTAAGAAGAAAATCGAGTAGGCGTGAGATAGCTGAAAAGTATACAATGCAATTGGAAATAAAATATGTACCGCAAATGGTTTGGGAATAAAAATATTCACATTTTATTGTGAGAGACAGCTCGTGTAAAGGAGATATCATGTCGCAAAGGAGATAGCTCTGTGTTGCATTAATTTGTTTTGAGCAGTGTTTTAATGTATCAGGATAGTAGTTATGTCCCGTTACGAAATACAATTCAGTTATCACATTTTTATATATATACATCATTTGTATAACATATATTGCTTATATTTTCTTATATTTATTTTGCTTATGCATTTAGAGCCGTTTTAACCAGTACTTCTGGATTCAGCACCAGTATTAACTTTTTCTCAGCAAGTAGCTGTCAAGTCCTCCTTCAGACACACTGTGAAATAGTCATTTATTTATTTGGGTTTTACGGCGCACCAACACAGTACAGGTTATATGGCGCCAAACAGGACTACAAATTTGGGTTTCACATCTCATTTACATCGAAATAAAAACATGAGGTATGGTAGTGAAAAGTCAGGGTTTCAAACTCAAAGCCCATGATCAATAGATCTGCACTTTAATTATTGACCTAAGCAAGCGGGCTATATTTTCGGCATATGCTACTTTTTCTATAAATTAATAAATTCAGTTAGAGAAAATGTAATACGTGAAATTATCATGTGCGTTGCCTGCCAATTTAGTTAAAGTGGCTCTGAAACTTGTTTACACTACGTATTACACTTGTAAAATCATATCGGAATATAATGATACAATGATTACTTTTCGTTGAGGACACGACCAGTTCGTTTGTATGTACCGGTAAATGTACTTTGTACAAATACCAGAGTCGCTGTGACTTCATAACACAAAGTACATTTTATTTTTATTTACCGGTACATACAACTTTCGTTTTCAGATACAAAACTCAGAAATGCCAGAATCAAATACATTAATTTGGGCGGGATCTAGTGGTAAGGTTATCGGGCCCCCTCAGTCAGGAAACAAGTGTTCAGCCCCACTTGGAAACATGCCACGTTTATCATATGATATTAGTACTCGAATTGTTTTCAAGGGAACGAGCTCGAGAGCATATTTTAAAAAAGTGTCAAACTTTATACAGTCGAGCTAAATTAATTAAATAAACTAAGTAATTTTTATCCTTTTTTAAAGATTTTTTTTCAAATGCTAAATTTTTTT